>NW_022111301.1:2681215-2686660 GCF_000313985.2 Echinops telfairi | reverse complement strand
TATATATAAAACAACCTTTTCACCTTCAAAGTACTTTCCATTACACTCAATACATCTGTGAAATCTACTCTTATATTCTTGGAAACATTTTTCAGACTCATTTGTTTGGATAGCTGATGACACTTCCCTCATATTTTTCTTCACCGCTTCTCCCTCGTCAAATCGCTGTCCTTTCATGTTCCTCTTTATTCGCAGACACAAAAAGATGTTGCACAGAGTGAGGTCAGGTAAGTAAGGTGCGTGGGGCAAGAGAGGCATGCTGTTTTTTCCCAAAAACTGGCACACTGAGTTGGCCACATGAGCAGATGCATTGTCGTGGTGGCAAAATTAGTCCCCCATCTGCCACAAATCAAGTCTTTTTTTTCAACCACTCTTATGTCATCCTTTCAGAACCTCTACTCATAAATAGAAAGCTTAATTAACAGTGTGATCAGGAGGAAGGAACTCCAAATGCATTCTCCCCCTCACTTAAAAAAAAAGAGAGCATCATCTTGATCTTTGATTTCACTTTATGGGATTTTGAGGGCAAGGTGACAATGGTGTCTCCATGGCTTGATTAATGTTTGTTTTGGGGGTTGTAAGAATAGCACCATGTCTCATCACCAGTAATGACCTGGGGAAAAAAATGTCTGGGCTGCTTAGGAGGTTAACCCTCAAAGCATGGCATGCTTCCACCCAACACTCTTTCGCTGGTCAGTTAGAATTCAAGGGGCAAATTACACATCAACCCTCCTCATTCCCAAATCTTCCATTAAAATTTGCTGAACCAGTATCCAAGATAGTCCAGATAACCTCCCCACATCATCAATGGTCTGTTGTCAGGCTTTGAGTCCAAGTGCATGGACTTTGTTGACATTTTCTTCCATTTGGGAAGCTGATAGGTGTCTAGAACAAGGTTTGTTGCCAAGCAACATTTCTTTTTTTTTTTAAATGAGAAAATCACTCATACACTTGAGTTTTTCCCATAGCGCTGTTCTTGTAAGCTGTGTTCAACATCACAACAGTTTCTGCTGCATTTTTCCTGAGGAGGAAACAAAACTTCACAGCTGCATGCTGTCCTCTTAAATTCCCATCACAAAAAATGAGGCACAAAGGACACTGCTTTCATGAAAAAAATCACTATAACCAGAGAGAAACTTCCCAGGTGATGCCACTGGGCGCACTATCTCAGGGCGAGTTGATTGATGCTCACCTAGCAGGAAAAATGTGTACTATGGCAGGTCCACCTAGTGGAGCTTTTTCCCCCCATTTTTGGGGAGAGGGGGTACCCATCATATGTTCACAATTTGGGAGAGAGGGAATATTTTGTTTTTCTCTTTTATGATTGTCAGGTGTTTGTTTTTTTAATTAGAATGATAATAAATACTTAAATAACATACCTGATTCTTTAGTAGAAGTATGTTTGATATTACTTGTATTTTTAATGTGTGTTTTGTTTATTAAGAATGCCGCACTACAGAGAAGAAAGTGTTGAAACACAACTGAAACAACTTGACTCAAACATTTTTTTGTTGGTTCAGATTCTTGCACTTCAGAGACAGACTGTGTTACTACAGAAACACAATACCACTCTGCAGACACAGAATGCTAAGCATCCGGTTGGTTGTGTTGTAATATTTCGAGGATATTCTATTAAATTAGGGATAGTAGACATAAGAGCATTATTATTTTTATTAATTTTATTAACAACATTTATATTGTGAAAAACATCTATAGTAGTGACCTAAAGAAAAAGGTACTATTTTCTAAAATGTATAGAATTTGATAACACCTCAATGAGAAAAAAAAGTAAGAAAAAGAATAAACCAATTAAAAAGTGGGAAAAGGACATGAACAGACGCTTCTCCAAAATGACATCCAAATAGATAAGAAACATGAAAAAGATGCTCATAATCATTAGCCACCCAGGAGATGAACTCAAAGCAATGGTGAAATATCATCTTATACTCTCAGTGACATTGAAGAAAAAAAAATTTAACTGCTGGAGAGTGTATGAAGAGATTGGTGCCATATAAAGTGCTGGTGAGTCTGTCAATATGTATATTTATTGTGGGAAACAGTATGGAGATACCTCAAACAAGTGGGAGCAAACAAGGTCTCTGTTCAGCATATACCCTAAAGTAGTAACAGGTATATCAAGACCAGGACTACACATAGCCATGTTCATAATAGGAATGTTCACATCAACAGATGAATGGATTAAAAAGCTTCTGTATATTTACACAATGGAATACTACGCATAGCTAAAAATCAAGGATGAAGCATTATGACATGGCAGACCTCCAGAACATCATGCTGATTGAAATTAGTCAATTACAAAAGGAAAAATATTGTAAGAGACCACTGCTATAAAGATAAAAACTAAGAGCAAGACTTGTGTATCAAAGAGAACAGACTTTGAGGCTACCCAGTGGGAGAAAGTCAGAGAGGGAAGATGAAACAATGCACTAGAGGATGTGTGTTGGCTTGGGTGAAATGAAGAAATATGAGGTGGGGGTAATAATGAGGTTTTAATTATTGAATGCCTCATTGATAGTGTAAAATATACCCCTCTGACAGAATTCACACACACACACACACACACACACACACACACACACACCCTACAGAGCATAGTACTAACCTGACACAAGGGTTACCATGGGTTGGAATCGTAATGGTTTGTGTTATTCAGTGAAAAATTACCTATTAGTTTTACTATCCCTGTGAATAATTTAAGTATCAGAAAGCCACAAATCACGCAACAACAACAAAGAATGTTAATTGCTTTCCCAAAGATTATACAATTTAAAAATTGATGGGCAAATTATTCACATTTCTCTATCTTGAGTCATTGAATGGTAAACATTGGTAAGATGATGATCGAGATGATTTAACAATCATTTTTAAGAATGCATAGCAATTGAAATTTATAATGATTAATATCAATAATTCACTGATTTACAGTTAACTATTTTGAAATTTTCAGAAATTTTAGTCTTTTATAATACACATCTCTGGAGTTTTTGCAAGTAAGTGATCATCAGAATTCTTAGTAAAATTCTGAATTGTATTTCTTAGTGAACTTCAGTACTGTGCTAAATTATGTTTGAACACCTTAGTCTAATTGAAAATAATTAACTCAGATTAATGAAAACTCTTGTCTGTTTTAACTGAATAATAGCCCTTGAGTTCATATTTTTCTAATGAATACTAAATAATTTATCTAAAGTTAGGAAATTCAGATTTTTCTTTTGGTAACTTTTCATGAGACCTTTGGAAGATGCTTAGTCATAGCCTTCCTCTACTAAAATCGGTTGAGATTTTCATTCCTTTCCTCGTAAGTATATTTTGAGATTGGCCTCACCATACAATCTAATAAAAATAGCTGTTCCTGAACTGAATCACTCCCAAGTGATGTGATCTTGTTGTATGTTCTTTTATCATCAGGGCCTTTTGAATCACTAATATAATGATAATTTGTGTTGATAATAAAGCTCCCCAAATGCTTTCTGAATCATCAAAGGAAGACCAGATTAGGTTCAGTATAGTTTTAGTTCCAAGTGACTCATCTGTGTCATTAATCTTCTAAATTGAGCCTCTAAATCCTACAGTGGATTTCTTCAGGAAAAAAATGCATTCTAAAGCATACTTATTAAATAGCATTAAAATAGACTTTACATATATAACACAATATACATATATTGTGTTAAAATTCACAAGATCAGATACCCCGAATTTTGCACTTCTTACTAAATATTTGACTGAATAATTTACAAAATTTCTGTAAGCACTTTGTTTTATCAGTGAGAGTGGTATACTAATCCCTAACTAAAACAATAGTTTAATAATACATGCATGTACTTAGCTCAGGGCATGATATAGTAGTAAGAATTAATACAGTCTTAAATTTAATTATGATATTAATACATTCAATTGTCATTCTTATCATAATTTCATTATTTTCAATAATAAAAAATGAACCCTTATATCCTGTTATATCAGGTGAAATATTTTCTGAATTATTATTCAATAGTGAAATGGAAAATTCATGTAGAATTAGATATCTACAAAATATGTTTGTGCAAATCAAACCCACCATAATATCCCAATCTGAAAAACAGCGAATAACTAATACTAGAGAGTGTACAGATTGGAACTCTACACGCTTCAGGTGGACTTGCACACATGCACAGCCGTTGTGGAAAGTGATATGATGTTTTATAAAACAGCTAGGAATAGGAGCACCATTTGATCTAGCAATGAAAATAAATGAGACAGAACATAAACAGAAGTATGATCTCCCTTGTTCACTGCAGCAAAAATCACAACTACAAGAAGTTAAAAATATACCCATCATTGCAAAAATGTATAAAGAAACTCAGGTACATACAGTATACACAATGGAATACCATGCATCTCTAAAACAGAAAACCCAAGCAAACAGTGATGAAACCATGCAACTCCTCATGACATGAACAAACCTGAAACCATTAGGGTTAGTGAGGTCATCAAAAAACAAACTCACTGTCACTAAGTAAATGATAGCTTACAGAGACCCTACAGGGCAAGTTAGAAGGAATTATATGTGACCTCCTCCCTGGTGGATGGACAACAGAAAAGTGGGTGAAGGGAGACATCGGACAGGGCAAGAGATAACAAAATAATAATTTATAAATTATCAAGGGCTTATGAGGGAGAGGGGAGCAGGAAGGGAGGGGAAAAATGAGGACCTAATGCCGGGGATTTAAGTGGAGAGAAAACCTTTTGAGAATGATGAGGGCAATGAATGCACAAATGCGCTTTACACAATTGATGTATGTATGGATCATGAAAAGAGTTGTATAAGCCCCTAATAAAATGATTTTAAAAAAAAGAAATAAAGAAGTATCGTAATAAACTAGTTGAACCACAGAAAAAAAAAAAAAAAGAAAGAAAGGCCCCCGTGAGTTTCTGAGAGTGTAACTGTTTCTGAGATAGAAATCCAGGTCTTTCTCTTCAGGAGTGGTTGGTGGTTTTGAACTGCAGACCTTGCAGATTTGAAACCCAATGATTAACAACCACCCCACCAGGGTTTCTTGAGTGAAATTAGTCCTTCACAAAAGAAAAAAAAATATATGAGACTATTACTATAAAGATAATCACCAAGATGCAGGAAGGCTTCTGGCTCTCAGGTCGTTATCTTCTGATTTGATCTCTCAAGAAACAAAGTAGAGAGCCTGTCCAGTGCCCATGATTCATTTATCAACCCCTTTAGAAGTACATCTAAAAACTATTTTGGACCCTTAATAATATATAAATTATTATTATATTTTACTTTACACTGCCCTGCGTCTCCCTTCACCCACCCTTCTGTTGCCCATCCCCCAGAGAGGAGGTTATATGTAAATCCTTGTGATAGATTCCTCCTTTCTACCACCCCCCACGAGGGAGGGGGGAGCGGGGAGGGAGGGGGAGGGGAAAAAG
>NW_022111301.1:2625209-2681115 GCF_000313985.2 Echinops telfairi | reverse complement strand
AAATGTATGTGTGCTTTACACAATTGATGTATGTATGAATTGTATGAGCCCCAATAAAATGATTAATTAAAAAAAAAAAACTTTTTGACAGAGAAGACCTCCCCTCAGCTGTGGTCAGTTTTTGAAAATGGGGGGAGAGAGAAGACCATTCTGTTGCTGCTAAACAACACTGTGCTAAAATTACTGCAAATCAGCACACTCCTAGTGATAAGTGAGCCTTACTAGAAATTCAAGCATGATGGGAGGGAGGTGGCCATGCATGGCTCACTGCAGGGGATTACATATCAGCTGGTGGGTAAACTGGCTTGAGCAACCTCCCATCGGGACTGAAAAAGCTTAATCAAATCCAAGCAGAGAATATATCCAGTAGTGTAAACTAGACCCTGTGGTGGTTAGATAATTTTATGTCACCGTGAAGATGTATGAAAGTGTGTAGGGGTGGAGACAACCTGTCAATCAGGTCACAGCCTAATGATGCTTTCTTTGGGGGGTGGCCTTCTTAGAAGGAGGACCCTGGTGACTTCTTTCTCTCTCTGCCCCTTTTGCCTTCCTGCTTGTTGGGGCCTGGCCACTAACCCTGGGAGCTTCCAGAGCGCTGCCATGTTTCCAGTGATCTTGGATCCACAGGATTCTGCCCCCAGCGGCCTGTGATCTTCCTGCACTCTGCGTCACTGCATGTGGCTAAGGGAGGAGGGATTGATGGCTACTATCAGATTTATGGACTTGACAGACTGGACTAGGACACCTTCTCAATAAATAATTACTTCTTGATATAAAGCTCTTTCTTATAGGAGGATGCAACAGACTTTGTTTTCTAGTCAACCCAGTCTCATGCAGATATTTTTGTCCTATTTTATGTATTTATTTTTTTACCGATCTCTTGGTGATCCAGGATGTGGGCTATGATTACTAGGATATTAGACCCTGTCCTTTCTAGGCATACAGCATTCTTCAGAGGCCACACCAGAAGAATTCTGTGTGGAAACGCCACCAAGCAAACTGGGCTTCACCTCAAACTTACCTGCAGCAGATTTAAGGAGCTAACACACTCCCTTGAACTTAAGGCATTAACATCCTAGTGGGAGAAGCAGCCGATGGAACTACCATCCCACCATTGTAGAACTGATGGTTGTTGGATTTTGCTTTGGATCTGTTGCTCTGAGAGCATCTATTACTATTTACTATTTCAATGCCATCCTTGCTTTCTTATGACACATATTTATTTATATGATAGACATGGTTCATTCTTTGTGAATATTATTGAAAGTTTTGCCCTATTACTAACCCCTGTTGTGTGTGTACATATTGTCCAGTAACTTAAGAGTTTAATCTGTATAAGCCAACACTTCATGCATTGTGGTCTGAAGATGACCTACCCTTATATAGTTTCCTTTTCTCAACATTGTTTTAAATTCTATGTCATTGGCTAAATTAGTGACACTATCAATTGAATTATTTTATTTCCTGGGGGGATGGTTTAGACTGTTCTCTATCATAAAATGATAATGATGTCTCTAAATTGAACTAGAGACATATATAAACTATAGGTAGATGAAAGGTTTGGGGGCTTACACCTAATTCTAGCTCCAATTTAAGAAAAATTAATTCTGATAACAGCCCTGATAAATGCTTACACGCATCAAGAGGTCAATGAAAATATGAGTGCTATAGCAAAAGCAAAGTGTGTGGGAGAAAGATGGGACTTTCTGCTCCATGAATAGTTAGTTTTGGAAACCCACCGGGGCAGTTTTACCCTGTCCTCTGGGGTGGCTATGAGTCGGAAGTAAATTGATGGCAGTGAGTTTTAAGTTTGGTATAGTAAAGTGGTGTGAAGAAATGAGAGGGTGCCCACCTATCAGAAAGAGTAGTGCATGTGGCCTTAAAGGCATGTCTCAAACAAGCAAGCATCTAAGTGAGGCATCATTTAGTCCACATGAAATATGTACATCAGCCTGTGTGATCAAAGAATTGTAAATCATAAAATATAAAAGTGAAGGAGCAAATGGTAGCAGAGCTTAAAGTTAAGTTTAATTATTCATTTCAACTTATCATCTTACTTTTGCTTCCATCTCCATTTCTTAATGTCACCAGTTCAAAGTTTTTGCAAACTTTAATTTTTCACCTTTTGGCTTATTCCAAAAATATTTGTCTCCATCTTTTGAATTTACTCCAGGCTTTATGGTAGTGGAATTTAAATTCATGCTAGACTAAGAGTGATTAGAGACATCTCTCTGGATACGTGAGGTCTCAGAATATCAGATAAATAAAATACCAAGAGGGGCAACACTATTTAAAGAATGTCATGAACATGGTAGCATTTAATTTTATCTTCAGAATCACAAAGGTATTTTCAGGTCGAGAGGACAAGATTTCATCTTTGGTGTTAATACTCTTTACCATGAGGGCTACATGGCAAATAGTAAAAAGGGGTAAAGGACATGAAGAACCAAGTGACATTGTAATGAGGTTATGCTCACCAGTGGGTAACAACATGCCTTGCCTTGGTGTAGAAATTGGTTTCTCAATGTCTGAGAGAAAGATTTCTCAGACATTGAGCTAGATTATTTCCCTCCAATATTTATAACCATTAAGTCTTAATAACTCAAAGATACAGTAACTTCATCATTTAAATGAAGAAACTGAGGCTCAAAGAAAATCACAAACCCTATATCACAGAAAATAAACCTTAATTTCTGTATCCAATGAAAATTTCTTGGCCACAGTGAATCAACAATTCAACATTACACAAGCATATTTTAATGGTTTTATTGGCATGTACTCTACATATCATACTAGTTTGTACTTCAATCATGTTAAGATTTGTGCAGTCATCACCACAGTCGGTTTCAGAACATTTTCTTTTCATACTTATTGTTGTTAACTTCCCGTTTCTCCCCATCATCCCCTGCCATGCCACTAGACCATTATCAATCTAGTCATATAAAGAAAATCATACACAACACAAAATGGAAGCAAGTGACAATGACTAGGAAAAAGCATGGAAAGATCTCACTTGAAAGGAAAGCAGAAAATATTAATAAGTGAAACAACTTTAAGTTGGGTCCAATGATAAGGTATTACATTTGAATCTAACTAAAATATCATAATCAAGTTTCCAATGTTCTTTGTATGATAACAAGACCATTCACATTCCTAGACTGTGTTCAGAGGGGATTCACTAGAGGCTTATTCCATATGGGGACCTTGAAAATGAGTTTGGGGCTTCCACTATAATCTATAACTGAATCTAAACTGCTCTTTCTATAATCCGAAGTGATTAAGTTTAAGATGCCTCCTACAATGATATGGCTCTATTAAAACACCCAAGAAAAATCTTATTCCCAAATTGAACGCATACATAGGCATAGGGATTGGGATCCCAACACCTATTGGGATCCCAACACCTGCAGGTCAGTCTGTAGCAGCTGATGCAACAACAATGCTATTCTCGTGGTCCTGATTTACTTCCCCTAGAGTTCTGGGCATTGACCCTGCTCTAGGATTCTGGTTCTATTTGCAAGGAAGATCACCAGATGTAATAGTGAATTCTTCCAGAGAATCTTGGTCGGGATGGGCACAAAACTAGACACTTAAGAAACTAAAACTTTTAAAGGAAGAGAGTACACTGGTCACATAATTAGAGAAGGAGCAGAATTCATTGAACAAACAGATAAAAAGGGTTACATATAAGCTTTTAAAATATTTTTATTGAGATAATTAAAGAACTGCTATAAATCATTATGGAGGCAAACTATCACATGTTTCTTCCACAGGGTGACTGGTGGGTTTGAGCCACCACTTCTCGTTGTTAGAAGCCAAGCATCTAGCCACTGCACCATGGCTAGAGAGTCCTGCAATAAAATACCAGTCATCGATAAATGAAATGCATAACAAACTGAAACTGAAACTGCTGTCCGATAGAACAGAGTAGAAATAATCCATAAGGTTTACAAGGCTATAATCTTTATAGAATCAGACTGCCTCATCTTTCTCTGGTGGAGCGACTGACTGCTGGGTTTGAATTACTGACCTTTTAATTAGCAGCCCAACCTAAACCATTGTGACACTCAGATCAACCCCATTGCAATGTAGGTGATTCTAACTCATAGCAAAATTATAGAACAGAGTAAAACTGAACATTAGTGTTAATCCTTTGAAGAGAAGCCTGCCTCATCTTTCTCTTAGAAAGTATCTGCTATCTTTGAACCTCCAACGTTGTGTTTCAGTCCAATGCTTAACTCTCTACACCACCAAATCTCCCACTCTGCCATCAGGACTCCTTAAATAGAATTCGTAGTAGTTTGTAAATAGAATACATCAAAGTAGGATGATGCATCCAAACAAATTACCAATTTAAAATTTAGATTTGGAAAAAAAAAATGAGGAAAAGGTCAAAGTTCAAATACTAAAAATCAGCAAGAAACAGAACTGAGAGATATAAAAGGTGTATTGAGAGAGTCAAACATCAAGAAGGTTGAGATCAGAGAATATGAAACAAAATGGATAGAAAAAACGTTTGAAGAAATAATGTATATTATTTTTCATAGTAACAAAGAAGGCAAGACCTAAAATTAAAGGAAGTAATTGGATGAGAAATAGAAGAGAGATAGAAAAGTCCACACCTACATGCACATTATCTTAGTGAAATATAAAATTATTAAAATGTAAAAGAAGATCAGGAAGGCAAACAGAAATGCGAAGAGCCCATCACTGACAACCGCTCTCATCTGTCGGTCTGCCATACTGCAGTGAATTGCCAAGGGTTGTGACGCTGAGGGCTACGTCACAGATATAGCGCATGTTAGCAGGGTTACATAATGAACAGATTTCAGTGATAGTTTCGAACAGAAATCTAAATGTGAAGAAGGAAGGTCTACTTCAGAAACATTAAATCTAAATGTGAAGAAGGAAGGTCTACTTCAGAAACATTTGCCACTGAAAACCTTATGAATATCAGTAGAACATTACATGATGTAGTGCTGAAAGACAAGCCTTTCAAGTCAGAAGTGGGTAAAATGCAACACCAGAGGAGCTGCCTCTTCCATGTCCAGGAGGTATTAATGGCTGTGATGGAGCTAAGCTTTCAGGACCGGTATTTGCTGACAGGGCCCAGCTCCAAATGAAAAGAATTAGATGTAAACATTCTGAAAATTGTAAACATGAAATGTATAAGTTTGAATGTAGAAATATTGGAAGTCATAAAAAATTAAATGGAGCACATAAAAATTGATATCCAAGTCATTCATCAGAATAAATTGATGGGTATTTGCCATTTTGAATCTGGCAATCATATGATTGTACTGTTTGAGTGTAGCAGCTAGACTTTGTGTCAACTTGAGACGACCAGGATTCTCAGTAGTTTGACAATTGAGGACTCTCTCAAGATGCTCAGACAAAATGTACACAACTCCACGGTGGAAATTGCTACGAGAAGCAAGGTAGTTGTAAGATAAATAGAGAAGTGCCACTTCCTTCCTCAGGTCCCTGAAACTGAAAAGATGTTTCCTCTGGAGGGTAGTCTACTTCTTTTCTTCAAATTTAGGGGAAAGGCTTGGCCTTCCATGCTAGCCTGAATCCTGCATCCATCTCATCAACTTCTACTATTTTGGACCTGAGCCAACAGCCATATTCCCTGCCAACCTTGACCTTGGATTCATCATTCAGCTACTCAGCCAGGACCCTGACCTATTGACCTTGGGTTCATCCAGATCTGCCTCCACCAGCCTTTGTTCATCCTACTTCCTAGATTGTCTTCTCGCTTTCTGGTTTATCAGCCCTGGCAGCTACTGGAGTGAGGAAAAGCCTTCGGTTTAACACGTGATCCACTAATTTGAACCAGGTTGGACTTAACTCATAAAAAACATGCGAGCCACTTTATGGATACATATTTCTTCATATTGTTGAAAGATAGGAGGTAGAAAGCCCACAGGCAGAGTGAGAGACAGAAGGCTGGCAGGAAGCACTGGGAGCAGTGGGATGTCTGGGGTGGGGAGATGGGGTGAGAATTCAACAGTCAGGACATTTTAAAACTGAAGCCAGAAAGCATCAGACCCCTAGACTGATCTTAAACTCCAAAGTCAGCAAACCCAAGGCTCCTTAAGGCATGCTTACTTCCAGATCCATGCCTGTGCAAACCCCAGCCCTGGATAGAACGTGACCAGATTCATGACTGGTCCTGAGCAATAGAACCAGACCCAAGATTGGTCCATGCAAACCTAGGAGACACAGAGAAGCCAAATAGCCCACATCTGCTAAAAGCCCCTAGACACTGTTCATTCACGGTCACATCTGCACCTGCTCTGTCAAGGGTTTTTTTTTCCTTTCCAAATAAACATTGCTTTCTGCTTGCTGTTGGTAGTCCATGCGTCATCCGGAACACAGCAGACGGTTACAACATTTTGGTACCCAACTCTGGGACTACTCAAAAGAATGGTAAGCAAATGGACGTCTGCCTATGTTTGTGCCTTTGCCTTTCCTTTTCCATTTCCTTCTGGAAGTGGTCAAGTCTGCTTTGCCACCTGAGCAGAAGTGGACTGTGGCAGCTCAACTGATGCTTTGTCTCACACCCTAACAGCTACTCCTTTCCCGAAACTTTTCTCTCTCCCCTCCTTTTACAATTCCCAACCTGACTCAGAAGGCCGTGAGGGGCCTCAGAACCCCTCTGTAATTCAGGTGGGCCTATGGTTCTCAACGAATGTATCATTACAATCCTGCTTGCATGAGAAGCCTGGGGGTTTTAATTGAATGCTTTCAACCTCCTCTCTGTGTCTCCAAATCCTTCTAGTCTTTTCTTTTTTCCATGATATATGAGCTGCCCTCTTTACCAAAGGCCAGAGAGAGCTACTAGCCTGGCTATTGAGGAAAATAACTCATAGTTGTCCTTAGTGTCCTCGAAATTACCTTCAAGGAGCTTCTCTGAAATTCACAGAAATAAGTGTAGTGGTAGACCCGCCCAGGGGAATAAACAGAAAGAACACAGGTTCCAGGAGGCCACTGCTCTTCTTTTTCAGGAACTGTCACATGATGTCAATTGCACTCATGGCCACTGATGGAACTACTTAGCCTCTGCCTTTTAAGCACTATCTTTTGAAAGATAATTTAGGAATCCAAACATTACTTCTCCCCTACAAGGAAAGGCATCCCTAGTAGGTAATTCAGATCTGTTTACAACAAATGGAACGGAGGAGAGTCCAGAGAGTTGAATTATTTCTTTAATGACAAATAGAGAGCCCAAAATTCAATGATCACTCTTTGTTCCCAACAAATGTCGGGGCCACAAGTTCTCCCACTACAAGTTTTAGTTTTCTAATCTCTATGAAATAGATTCTCATTAGAAACTCAATGGCACCTTATTTTTTACTGGATGGGCAGCCCTGATGAACTTTCAGCAGCTGACCTCTTCTCTTATTGCACACTGAGAAAGGGCCCAGGAACTCCTTAGGAGAACAATGGCCCCATGAAGGGAACATGTATCATAACACCATCTTTCAGTTAAAATTATTTAGCCAATGCGACAGCAGGGAGTCTGAATTTCCCTATGGTCAAGCCATTTTCTGGCCCTGTGCAGTGATCAGAAGTTATACAGAACTTGGCCTTTGGACACAATTCTCTTCAAAGCCTTGGTGACTGAAGAAACTAATAAAACTATGTCCAGCCCTTGGTACCCACCCTCCTGCCACAATCTTGCCAACCATGGGTACTGTGGTGAGCCCGTCCTGTCACTCATATAAGCACCATCCCCCTGAGTCTATCAGGGCTACTGAAATTACTGAAGGCCAAGTCCCTTCTAGAAATAAACAAGAACTCACTAGAGCAGTGGTTCTCAACCTTACCAATGCCGTGACCCTTTAATACATTTCCACATGTTGTGATGACCCCCAACCATAAAATTCTTTCCATTGCTATTTCATAACTGTAATTTTGCTGTTATGAATCTGGTGACCCCTGTGAAATAGTCGTTTGACCTTCAAAGCCGTCATGACCCACAGGTCGAGAACCGCTGCACCAGAGTGTTACAATGTGCTCCTACAGTGCCCCAGGAGACTTTGTCACCAGGATACATGTGTCCATTTTCCTCTCCTATCTGAGTCAAATAGACAGATTTTGGAAAGTTCTTAGATGACCCTGAAAAGTATATAGACACTTTACAGTGATTGGTCCAAACCTTTAAGAAATTTCTTTGTCCTTTTACTCTTTTTTCTCCCTCAAAACAATTTTATTGGAATTTAATAAAGATATCTTATCATTCCATAGTTCATCACATCAAACAGTATTTTACAGTTGCTAACACATTCGTTTCAAAACATTTTTTTCCTTCCTGAAATCCTTGACATCAGTTCCCTTTTACTCACCTCACACCACCACCACTCTATATCACTCCCCCCCCACCCCAGAATCCTTTATTTTACTTGATTACCTTCTATGTTCATAAATCCTGAGTTTTATCAACCGAAAAGCAGGGAAAAAACTATATAATAAAAATTCAAGAGGGGACCCCCAATGGCATAACATATCTGAGATAAACCCAGATATGCACAAACAAAAACCAACAATAGAAAACGTGGAAAACCAGATCAGACCTAATGTGCATCAGAAAGGGGATCGCCATGCTGGGACACAAGGCAAGCTTGAGAAAATTCAAACGCATAGAGGCCATTCAAACCACCTTTTCAGACCACAGTGCCATAAACCTGGAAATCAACAATAGAGAGAACACAAAATCAACCACTTGGAGCCTCAATAACACACTTGTCAAAAAAAGAATGGATATCACCCAAATTAGAGAGAAAATTAAGCAGGTCATGGAAACCAATGTGAATGACCTTACAACATGCCAAACCTATGGGACTCCGCAAAGGCACTTCTCAGAGGTCACTTTATTGCAATAAATGCACACATGACAAAGAGGGAGAAGCATGGTAGCACCTCCAGCAATGAGAACAGGGTCAGCAGTATAACCCTTCCAACAGCAAAAGAACAATCAGAAACATTAGAGCAGAGATAAATGAACTGGAAAACAGAACAATGGAAAAATATCAGCAGGGTGAAAAGTTGATTCCTTGAAAGGATCAACAAAATTGACAAAACGCTAGCAAAGGGGAAGAAGGATCAGACGTCAATACTTAAAATTAGGGATGAAACGAGAAATCACAACAGACTCTAATGAAATAAAAAGATTAATAGCACAGTCTTACCAAAGACTGCATTCCAACAAATTCAGTAATTTGGAGGACATGGACAAATACCTGGAAAATCACTCTCTCCCAAAACTAACACAGATGAACATTAAGAACTTGAACAGAATCGTAGCAAAAGAAGAAATAGAAAAGGTCATCAAGAAAGTCCCAGGTAAAAAACATCCGGGTCCAGATGGTGTCACAGGAGAATTCTACCAAGCATTCAGAGAAGAGTTGACACCAATACTACACAGACACCAATACTACAGTAACCCCCGCACTCATTCTGTGAAGCCAGCTTAATCCTGATGCGCAAACCAGGCAAAGCTCCCACAAGGATAGGGAATTAGAGACCAGTATATCTCATGAACTTACATGCAAAAACCCTCAACAAAATCTTAGCCAATAGAACCCAACAGCATATAAAATAATAATAATAATAATAATAATAATAATAATAATAATACACCTTGACCACGTGGGATTCATACTAGGGATGCAGGGATGGTTCAATATTTGAAATACAATTATTATTATCCATCATATCAACAAGAAAAAGGACAAGAACCATATGGTCATATCAGTTGATACAGAAAAAAAAATTGGTTACATCTAACACCCTTTCCGAGTAAAGACTCTCAAGAAGATAGGATTAGAAGGGAAATCCTCAATGCAATAAGAGCATATGTGAAAAGCTAATAGGCAATATTACACTCGGTGGAGAGAAGCTAAAAACGTTTACACTGAGTAAGGGAAACTGACAAGGAGGTCTTTATCCCCACTTCTATTTGACATAGTGCTGGAAGTCCTAACCAATAACATACAATAATGGCGAGATATCGAGGTTGTACAATTGGGCAAAGAAAAAGTGAAACTTTTGCTACTTGCAGATACTGCATTTTTATACATTGAGAATCCAGGTCATGGAAACCAATGAGAATGACATTACAACATACTAAACCTGTGGGACTCCGCAAAGGCACTTATCAGAGGTCACTTTATTGCAATAAATGCACACATGAAAAAAGAGGAGAGAAGCATGGTAGATTGCTGAAAACCATTGAGCAGTGTAGTAGAGTAGCAAGATACAAAATTAACAAGCAGAAATCAATTGGATTCCTATATACCAATAATGGAAATACAGAAAAGGATATCAGTGAAACAGTACCCTTCAAAATAGCCATGCAAAAGCTGAAATAGCTGGAATAAACCTAACCCCCAAACAAAGCAAAACAAAAAACCTGTACTAAGAAAACTACAGAACATTGATACAAAAACCCAAAAGGGATCTAAAAAAATGGAAGCATATTCCGGGTTCCTGGATTCAAAGACTCAATAGTGTGAAAGTGTCAGCACTTACTAAAACAATCTACAAATTCAACGCTATCCCAATTCAAATTCCAACGTTATTCTTCAAGGAAATGGGAAAATGTATTGCCAACTTCATATGGAAAGCAAAGAAGTCCAGGATAGGCAAAGAATACCTCAAGAAGATGGTTTTACCCTACCAGACCTCAAAACCCACTACACAGCCAGACTTGTCAAAGCAGCCTGGTACTGGTATAATGATAGATCCTCGGACCAATGGATCAGGACAGAAAATCCAGGAATAAAAACATCCCCATACAGACAATTGATTTTTGACAAAGGTCCAAGAAACATTAAATGGGAAGCAGTTGCTCTCTCCAATCAATAGTGCTGGAAACTGGATATCCACTTGCAGAAGAATGAAACAAGCCTCCTATCTCAATCCATGCACACAAAAAAATTCAAGGTAGACCTAAATGTAAGACCCAAATCTATCAGGATCATTAATGAGAAAATTGGGACAAGCTAGGAGCCTTAGTGCAGAGAATATATGGGCAATCAAAAATGACAAAGGAAATGCATTTTATAGAAGACCAATAGATAAATGGGACCTATTAAAAATAAACACTTGTGTACATTGAAAAACCTCATTAAAAGAGTATAAAGAGAGACTTGACAAAGTTAATTAGTAATGACATAACAGAAAAAGAACCAATGACTAAATTCTACAGAATTTTACAAGCTTACAACAAATAGGAAACTAATAGTTCTCTGAAAAGTTTGGCAAAAGACCTGAACAGACAGTTCACAATGGATGACACTCAAATACATAATAAACACATGAGGAAATGCTCCCAGGCGTTAGCCATCTGAGCAATGCAAGTCAAAGCAACATTGAGACACCATCTAATGTCCATAACTGGTCCAATTAAACAGATGATCGATAGATAGATCCCAAATGGATAAATTAATAAATAATAACTGAAGACAGCAAATGTTGAAGAGGGTGTGATGAGATAGGAACTCTTATCCACTGCTGGTAAACTTGTAAATAGCTACTGCCACGTGGAAGGCTATATGGCAATACCTAAAACGGATGGAAATTGAACTACCATATGATCCCGCAATACCATTACTGAGCATATACCCAAAAGAAATATGAAACCGATGTTTAAATCACAAACAGACATTTGCTCCCCAATGTTCATCACAGCACAGGTCACCATAGCAAGAACCTGGAAACAGCCTAAATTCTCATCAACAGAAGAGTAGATTAAAAAACGCAGGTGCATACACACAATGGAACACTACACATCCCTAAAAAACAGTGATGAAGCATGAAGTACCTCAACTCCTGGAGGGATCTGGAAGACGTTCTACTGAGTGAAGTTAGTCAAGCACAAAACGGACAGATGTGTCTGAGTCCACTGCGGTAGGAACAAGCCACAGAACAGGCACAAGCTCAAGCTTGCAGGCCGTCTAGTCATCTGGCGGGAGACCAGACAGCCTGGTCAAGCGATGGACCAGTGTTAATGAGCTGCACACCATCCACTCCAGGTAAGTATAGTATAGGTCACTGTTCCGCAAGGTACTTCAGGACAGCTGGGATCAAATGGCCTGGGGGAGCGGAGGGGTGCTGTCTGATGGGTGGTAGCCATGTGGGTCTGGGGTGAAATCCCCTGTAGAGGGAGGTGGCCCTTTCAGAGGGATGAGGCTTATTGATAGGAGGGGCAATGCAGAAGAGGGAAGAGGGCATTATAATTTTGGAAGAACATAGTTGAATGTCTGTTGAGGGCTGACCTCCAGGTGCAGGGAGGAGAGACAGAGGATGTTCTTGGGAACATTAGGTGGGGAAGGTCTTTATTGATGTGCAGTGGGTGGGCAGACTTTACTTAGCGCTTCTGGGGATACCCGGGGAACTCAGGAAGGGAACTGTGGAACATTGGGGTACTGACTCCTGCATCTTCAGGGTACACAGCAGGCTCCAGAGGCTGCATCAGTGAGACCCCATGAAGGAACTCCACTGGGTGAACGTCACTCTACCTCAGACACACTCATATCCTAAGGACTTAAGTGGAAAAATACATGGTATTTGAAGAGGCAGAAGACAGATGTTCCGAGAGCTGTGTACTGTTGATTGATGAACAAACTAGGTCTTATCAATGTGTTTATTAGGCACATGAGTGTGCTTTATACCTTGTATTAGGTTACATATCATTCCAGCGGTCTGTGATGGCCAATCTGTTCTATTTTGTTTATGCTTGGCCATATTAGAGGTGTATCTCAGTGGTGTGTTGCCATTGGGGCTCACCCTCTTGATACTGTGCTCTTTCTTTCTCTGTTTTTCAGTAAATGAAACCCAGGGATGATAAGCCTACAGGGAATGCAAATTTAACAAGGGTTTTGGGAGAGTGGGGATAGGTAAGGGTGGGAGAGATAAGAGGTAGATGATGTCAAGAAGTCTAGGAAAACAAAGTACGGTATGTTTGGAGACTGATTATGCAAGCAACTATACTTATATTTGACATGATTGAACTATGGAATGGTATGACATCTGTATTAACTCTCAAGTTACAGCAAATTTTAAAAAAAGGCATAGATCCAGAATGGGTTTAGGGCTCACACAAATCCTAGCTCCAACTTAAGCATAATTAGTTCTTACATCGTGGCCCTGCTCGATACCCTCAGGAAGAGAACACAGAAGATACTGGTGCTCTATCAAAATGTGGTGAAGAAATTAGATGGTGCCAGGCTTTGAGATAAAATAGCACCTGGGGGCCTTAAACACTTGTCTCCAAACAAGCAGCTATCTAAATGAGATGTCAACTAAGTCCACATGGAAGAAGCCCACCATGTGAGGATTGGAATCCATGTAATCCAGAGTTGAAGGAGGGATCAGTATCACAGCCTAAATTGTGGGCGCCTGGGGTGCAGAAGGCCATGGATGACAGTGGGAGCTGAAGATTCATTTGTGGAACTACCTTGGAAATAAACCTCCTGAGAACTCCCCCTATCTAAAATTGAGGTATAGGAGGAAAGTGGTCATTAAACCGAATCTGACATGAACAGTTAAAACTTTATCAGTACATTGATCACCCCTATCATCCTGGCTGGACGTGATCTGGTTTCCAAAATGTTCTGTATTTTTGGTTTGTATTGTATTCCTCTGCTATAGCTTGTTCATATTGGAGTGTATCTCAGAGGTATTATGTCAATGGAGGTCATGTTATTGAAGCTGTATTATATGATTATCCTTTTTTCAGTATATGAAACCCAGGATTGATGAACCTATAGGGACAGCAATTAGAATAATGGGGGAGTGGGGGTACAGTGGTTGGAGGGGGGGCTAAAAGGGAGATGACGTCAAGGAGTTCATGTAGAAAAAGAATGATTGGAAACTGATTGTGGTAGCAATTGTACATTCTACTTGATGTGATCAAAATGTGGGATGGGATGATATATGTAATCGCAACTAATATTTTCTTTCTTCTTTTTTTTTTTTAAGAAGGGGGATCAACTGACAAGGTTTTAACCATTTGAATCAGGTTCATTCTTTTGATCTTATATATTCATCTCCCCCATGCACTGTTTAGTTAATACTTTACTCCCATTCCTCAATTATGGATAGTGGGAAATCAGCGGAGAATTACTTCCTATGTAGATCTCACACATGTACTTGGGGCTCCCACTGTCATCCAAAGCCTTCTTCAAACCAGATTCTCACAATTTAGACTCTGATACGAATTTAGACTCTCAACTTTGGATTTTATGATTTATGATTTTTGGATTATATGATTTTATGACTGATGTTGGTGTGCTTATTACATGTGGACTTAGTTGACATCTCACTTAGATGGCTGCTTATTTGGAAACAAACCTTTGAGACCCCCAGACACTACTTTATCTTTTAGTTGAGCCCCATCTAATTTCTTCACCACAGCTTACTATGGCAACCATATCTTCTGTGCTCTTTTCCTGGGAGTGAGTAGGGAGCAGGGCCATGATGTAAGAACTAGTTGTTGAACTTGGATTTAGTGCTAGCCCCAAACCCATTCCTGGATCTATGTTTGTTTGTTTTAAATCTATCTTTGGCTCCCTTTCAAAACTTCCTCGTTAATTTATGGTACAGAGTTTTTTCAATCATTTCTCTATGGCATAAAAATCCATCTTCCATTAATATTTTCTTTGATTAGCCTCTGGTACAATTTTTTTAAATAGCCCTATTGAGAAAGGGCTATTGGGTCAATGTAGGTGAACTTCATATCGTAGTACCTGAATTATTCACTTTCACAGACTCAATCCTTTCATGGCTGGATACTATTTACACAAAAAATCAGGTTTAATTGTCAGGAATAATTTACAATAATATTCCCTGAGATGTCAGTCACAGGTTTGTCAAAATAATACATATCTTAATCCAGCATCTAGGGCCTGGATGTAGCAAGACCATGTTTGTCCACCTACCAACCGTTCAACAATCTTGGGACAGCTGTCTCCTGCTTCCTCAGACACCGTGGATTTTACATTTTGAATCCTCAGGTTACAAGTGCGTCTGAGGTAGAGCCTAGTTCACCTAGTGGCTTTTCCATATGGGCTCTTGCTAATGCAGCCTCTGGACCATGCCCTGCACCATGAACCTCCAGGATTCAATACCCCAGGTCCCCCAAAGCATTTCAGTTATTCTTTCTACCAACAGGAGGCTGGTCCTCTCGCTTTGCCTACTAGCCAGGCACGTGTGCTCCCCCAGATGTGTGTGTCCCCTTCCCCTCTTCTGACTTGATTTCCTTGTCAGCATCTCTCACTCCACTGGCAGGGCTGTCTACCTGTCCTAAGAGAGCTCATCATAGCTGTGCATGGCAGCCACCCAACAGACATCCCCTGTACCTCCCTTACCCATTTGATCCCAGATGATGTGAGGTACCCTCTGGCAAAGTGACCTTCAAAATACATACCGAGAGTGGATGGTTCCTTGGCACCAGTCAGGCTCTCTATCTTGTCTCCCTGGACAGCAGACTGGATGTCCAACAAGCCTGGGCTTGTGCCTGTCCTGCTGTTTGTTCCTACAGTAGAGGACTCATACAGTATTTGTCCTTTTGTGATTGATTAAACTTCACTCAGCATCATGGCTTCCAGATCCTCCAGCGGGTGAGGTGGTTCCATGGTTTCACTGCTGTTTTGTTCGTTTTTTGTTTGTTTGTTTGTTTTTTTGTTCCATTGGGTTGATATACCATTGTGCGTCTATATCAGAGGTTTTTTGTTGTTGTTGCTTTTTTTTTTTATCTAATCTTCTACTGGTTTGCATTTAGGCTGTTTCCAACTTCTTGCTATTGTGAACTTTGCTGCAATGAACTGGGGTGAGCAAACATGTTTGTGATCTGTTTCTTATTTCTTTTCACTTTATGCTCAATAATGGTATTGCTGGATAATATGATATTTCAATTGCATCTGTTTGAGGAAATTGTCATATCACTCTCCATCGTGGCTGTACATATCTACAAGTCTAGCACAAGAGAATAAGAGTTCCAATCTCACCACATCCCCTCCAGCATTTGTTCTGTTTTGTTGTTTTATTTTTAATTAGGCTACTTGTATAATATTAGATACACAGACCAATTGGTCAGGACAGGAAACTCAGAAATAAAAACATGTGCATACACACCACTGATTTTTGACAAAGGCTCAATAAGCATTAATTCGGAAGCAGATGCCATCTTTAATAAATGGTGCTGGAAAAACTGGTACCCATCTTCAGAAGAATGAAACAAGATCCATATCTCACCCCATGGACAAAAAGAAACTCAAGGCGGGTCAAAGACCTAAATGTAAAAGCCAAAGCTATCAGGTTCATCAATGGGAAAATTGAAACAAAGTTGGAGTCCTAGTACAGGGAATACACAGGCTAACAGAGATAACAAAGAAAGTGTATTCCATGGAAGACAAAATAGTTGAATGGGACCTATTAAAAATAAAACACCTGTGGTCCAGATTTTTTACCTTTCCTGGAGAGATGCAATGCTCCTGCTAGAGCAGACCCTGACTGGTTCAGAGAAAAGAAGAAAGCCCTACAGTATTCCTGGGGCAATTAAGAGAGTCCATGGAAAAGCACATCTTTGTAATGCCAGCCTATCTTGAGGGTCAAATTTTGTTAAATCTGAAGTTTGTTACTCAGGGATGCCCGGACAATAGCAGGAGATTACAGGAGCTGGTGCTTAGCCCCATGGAGGACCTTTACAACTTCCTAAAGATTTCCATCTTGGTATTTTACAATGGAGACCAGGGGGAGAAGGAGAAGACAGAGTAGAGTGAACAGAGAAAGGCAGAAGCCAGCTCTTGTGGACCACCAACAGTGGACAGCTTCTGGAATTTATTACTTATGTGGCCAGCCAGGCCACTTCTGAAGGAATGGTCCCTTTAGAGCAGGACCCACTCAGGCCAGAAGAAAGATAGGGCCTGTCCACAATATTTGAGAACTTCAAAGCTCAAAGTCTTGTGTTATCCAACAATAGTCCTTGTGGTAACCCCATCATAGGAGTACAGAGCCCCAACAAGAGCTGGAGAGTGGTCCAAGATCTAAGACTGATCAATGAGGCTGTATTTCCCGTACATCCAGCAGTCCAAATCCTTATACCCTGCTGTCCTCTATCCCAGGGGGAATGGAATGGTTCACAGTATTAGGCCTAAAGGATGCGTTCTTTGGTATCCCCTTGTATCTGGACTCTGCGTACCCTGGAAGAAGTCAGCCCAGCTCTCCTGTACCACCCTCCACCACGGTTGCTGGGACAGTCCTCACTTGTTGGGCTAGACTCTTGCTCAAAACTTGAGTCATTTTTTTTTTAATCCAGAGGTCACCATTTTACAGTACACAGATGACATCTTGTACATCTTCTGAGAGGGTCTGTCTTGAGGCTACCACAACCCTGTTAAATCTATTACAGGACAAGGCCCAGCCATGCTGAGAGCAAGTCCTATACATGGGATTAATACTGTCAGAAGGCTCTAGAGCCCTAGGGAAAGAAAGAATTGAATTTATAGATGCCTACCCTTGTGGTAGTCACCTAATCTGGTGTCAATTTAAGGATTAAGAGTGTAGCGGTGGAGTCTAGGCTGTCTATCCAGAGATAGCCAATGAGACTTTTGTGTGGGCATGGCCTTCTCCCGAGAATTCTGGGAAATCTGTTGCTTCCTTCTTGGAGGCAGAAGACACCTCTCTTTGTCACTTCCTAGTAGACATTGCAGAAGACAAGCCACATGGATGTAACCAGACCTCTGAAGCTGGAGAAGCCACAGAGAGACCCCTGCCAGCACTGAGATGCTTAGAATGCCACTGGATCCAAAGACTTTCTACCCACTGGCCTGTAATCTTCTGTGTTTGGTGTCATTGCATGTATTTTGTGAATCTGAAGAGGATTTTATAGATTGATATCGGAAATATGGGCTAATATCCGACTTATGGCCTTGATCTGGACTGGGCTGGGATGTTTTCTCAATGTTCAGTTGCTCTTGTATATCAATCTCTTTCTTATACACATGTGTGTGTCCATGGATTTGTTTCTCTAGTCTACCCAGACTAACAGAATCCTCTACCTCATACCTTAAAGCAGCTGAGCGGTTTCTTGGGTATCACTGGATTTGGCTAACTATGGATCCCAGGGTACAGTGAAATTGCTCATCGCCTATACCCTCTCCTCAAGGTAGCCAAGAAACAACGCTGTCTCAGCCTATCTTGGGAGCCTGAGACAGAACAGATATTTCAGAAATTAAAGCAAATTGTTTTAAGTGTTCCTACACCTAGCCTCCACAGTGAGCGGAACTTTCATATACATAATGGAAAGGACTAGGAGTTGCCCACCGAGTGCTAACTCAAGCCAGGGGCTCTGTGCAACAATCAGTCATATACTTAAGTAAGGGCATTGGAACAATTGCAGAAGAACAGCCCCACTACTAGTGGCAACAAGGGACTCGCTAACTTTTGAGGTAACTAAAGTGACTCAGGGAAAAGACTGGAGCATGTACATCTCACACAATATCACTGGGAGCCTAAATGCTAAGGGAAGCTGGTGACTTTCAGACCTGTCCAAACATCAGGCTTTACAACTAGAACAGTGGTTCTCAACCTTCCTAATGCCGCGACCCTTTAATACAGTTCCTCAGGTTGTGGTGACTCCCCAACCATAACATTATTTTTGTTGCTACTTCATTACTGTAATTTTGCTACTGTTGTGAATCAGGCGACCCCAAAGGGGTTGTGACCCATAGGTTGAGAACCGCTGTACTAGAAGGACTGGTAGTACAAATTCAAGCCTGCACATCCCTCAAACCTGCAACCTTCTTACCAGAAGGAGTGAGCCCCCTGAATGACTGCAAGCAAGTCATCCTACAAAACCATGCCACCAGGGATGGCATAAAAGGTGTCCCTTTGTAAAGTTCCGACCCAACCCTTTTCTACAGATAGCTGTTCTTTGGTTAAGAATGGCAGCCACAAAGATGGATATGCAGTATTGACCTTAGAAATGAATCGTTAGTGTGCTCACTTGCCCTCTAGGCCAGTACCTAACTGCAGAACAATGTGCCTTAACCAGAGCCCTAGAAATAGGGGCGGGGGGGGAAGATAATCATCCTTTACACAGTCCTCCACTGTACACTTATCTTGTGCTACATCTGTATTTGGCTATTTTGAAAGAGAGGCAATACCTTACCTCTAATGGGTTCCTTATCAGATACCAAAAGGAAATCGATCATCTTCCTAGAGCAGTCAACAGCTGAAGGAAGTTGCTGTAATCCCCAGGTGAGGCCACCTAAAGGGAACTGATGAAGTTTTCCAGGGAAATTGGCTAGCAGATTGTGTTAGTCTGGGTAGAGAAACAAATTCATAGACACTCGTATGTGTATAAGAAAGAACTTTATATCAAAGAGCAACAGCATATTGAGAAACCATTCCAGCCCAGTCTAGATCAAGTCCATAAGTCTGATATTAGCCCCAATGTCTATTACTAGTCCATAAATTACTCTTTAGACTCATGCAGCACATGCAAGGATGCCAACTGCAGGAAGATCAGAGGCCAGCAGGTAGAAAGTCTTGTGTACCAATGGCAATGGAAGCATCTCAGTGGTAGCACTGGTCTCCACATATCTCCTCCAGCTCTCTGAATGTCTCAGCAGCAGGAAAAGGAAGGCGGAGAGAGTGGGTCTGGTCTCAAGTGAGCTAGTCATCTCCACCACACCTCAAAATGAGCTCATTAAGCTGGGACCTGATTGACTGACCAGATTCCACCCCTTTGCTCAAGGTTACTGGAGATTATGGAACTGCTGCAAACATCTAGCAGCTAAAGACACTTCTAACTTCGAATTTGTTTCTCCCAGTATTGACGTTCTTGTGTCAAGACCCCTAGAAGGATGTAAAATACCAGTCTTCTCAGAAAGAAAAAGACGAGGTGTTTGGAAGGGATTACCAACTTCACTTAGCAGAGGGAAAATCCTTTTACCCTCTGAAGACCAGTGGACGATCTTGAAACCCTTGCAGCAAACATTCCATCCAAGAGCAGGAAGTACCTGCCAGAAGGCCCAATCATTATATATAGTAGACCAATTGATGGTAGGTTAGCTCCTCCAGGATTCAAGGGAAAGGGACAGTATCTATAGGAAGGTTGGCATATTTCCATGAGCTGGGGTACAAAGTTTTTGCCAGTATTGATTGACATCTTTACCAACTATGTGGAAGCATTCCCCTGTAGGATAAAAAAAGCCACAAAAGTAGTTAAGATATTATTATATGAAATCATCCATCGCTTTGGTCTGCCTCAGAGCCCACAAAGGGACAATAGACCTTCTTTCAAAGCTGCCATCATGCAGGGTATTTCCAAAGCCCTAAATGTAGGTTACCATCTGCATTGTGTTTGGAGACAGCAGTCCTCAGGGACAGTAGAGAAAGTGACGGACCTAATAAAAAGACACCAATGTAATATATCCCAAGAGACTCATCTCCTTCAGATCACCTTATTTCTTGCTTTGCCAACAATTAGAAACACTTCCCAGAACTTAGGGCTCAGCCTCCATGAGATATACAACAGACACTTTATTTCCAACGATTTACTTTTGAATGATGAAACACCCTCCCTGGTACAAAGCATTACCTCCTATGTCAAGTTTCAACAGATCCTCAAGAGCCTTCCTGAACGGGAAACTGAGGAAGCCATATGAACCAGGAGATGTTGTCTTGGTTAAATCCTTACCTTCCAGCACCCCTTCTTTAAATCTGGTCTGTGTGGGTCCATATTCTGTTATTTTATCTACCCTTCCTGTAGCCAAGGTTGTGGGAATATATGTTTCCCTCCATCATACGCTCTCAAAGCCTTGGGCCAGAGACTGACCTTCCAGAAGAGCTACAACCCCAGCCAAAATACTCCTGGGAGCCCCTAAAGACTTAAGACGTTTGTTTTAAAAATATTCACCTGACACAGGGAAGTAACCATTTGGTTTTACTTTATTTTTAGACACCCCTGTGACTAATGAATGTACAATGAAATACCCCATTTGGGGGGAGGTTTTACTTTCTATTTTTCACTTTTTTGAGCTTGATGATTATTCACTTTTTGTTTGCTACCCAAAAGATTTAACAGTGTTTATTCTTTGCTCTTAGTTACGTGGAACTGTAAGGCTAATTGCCATCTTTGAGACCTCTTTAGGAGAGAGTAATAGGGTTGTGACCTTAGTAAGATCATCTTGCTGGATATCACTCCTTTCCTTCCAACGTGGAAGACCTCCAAGTCCCTGGGGTCACTTCCAAAATGTATAAACACAACTACAACCACCTTACAATTAACTTTACTGATGACTGGTCTTCTTTAAAGGTCAGACTATCCCCACACATTTCTCTGCACTTACCTCTTAATACCAATTAACAAGACATAGTGAGGGGAACTCTAAGATATACTAACTGCCTGAGTATGAGCAGGAGTGGCAATATGGGAGGAATAAGCAATATGTCTAATTTTGACCTGTGTCAAGGAATAACGTCTCATCTTAATGAAGCAGCCTCTACTTATCTCCTCAATATCATTCTGAAGATTGGAAAATTTCCCTATTGTAATAACTCCCTCCCAATCCCCACTGAATGGCACAGTATCACTAATAATTACTCTATTATGCACATACAACCCTCAGGATATATGTCTTTGTGTATTTTGCCTACAAATGTCTAGATCAGTGGTTCTCAACCTTTGTAATGCCTTTAATACAGTTCCTCATGTTGTGATGACCCCCCCCAACCATAAAATTATTTTCGTTACTACTTAACAACAGTAATTTTGCTATTGATATGAATCATAATGTAAATAGCTGGTGTGCAGGATATATTTTCATTGTTACAAATTGAACATAATGAAACATAATTAAAGCATATTGATTAATCACAAAACAATATGTAATTATATATTGTGAAATATTTATGTGTTTTCTGATGGTCTTAGGCGACCCCTCTGAAAGGGTCATTCGACCCCCAAAGGGGTCAGGACCACTGGTTTAGATACTCTTTCAATGACTGGTAGTTGTGTCTTTAAATATCTCATATTCTCTTTATTGATAAATAATTTTTCTTTTCTTAAGTATTTATGATCCTCTAGTAATCGATCTTGCAAAAAGAGAGATGGTGGGCTTTATTCAGTGTTTTGCAACAGCATTGGATCTTTTTTGGCAGGAATTATATTTTTATGACCAGGCTTGACAACTTCCTGATTCTATCACCAATTTGACACAGACCATTCACTTATTGGGCAACGCCACAAGAAATGCATTCGGGGTTCAACAAACATCCTTACAGGTCATCTTTCACAGGCTCACACTAGACTATATCTTGATTAGAGAAGGAGGTGTTCGGTCCACTGCCAGCACTTTTGGTTGTTTCTTGGGGAAAACTTCTAGAAATATGTCAACATGTCTTGGCTCTTGGTTTTGGTGTTACCACTTCTTTACCAATATGTTGCAGCTTCTCTGGCGATACAGATCGTTGTACTGGGTTCAAAGCATTTCAAAGAGCAGACATCTGTGTCCGCAGGGCATGCTTGCCTGGCTCTGCTCTCTTGATAGTAGTGAGACCCTCCCTTCCTGTTTTCGAGATGGGTAAACTTGCACCCAGAAAATGACAACATTGACGAATTCCATATTCTGGATTTCTAATTTTTTAAAAATAATCACAGTCAACCCTGCTAGCAATCACCCATAATTAAATCATATATTCTTATCTGCATCTTCTCCCACCTTCTCTTACCCAGACCAATCAAATAAAAAGGAAATACACCCTATTTGCATGATCTCTCTCAGGAATTTGATGGAAATTATAAAGTCTATGGCTAGAAGTTGCATACAAAGTAATTGACTGAAATACTTTTGCTAATTTATTTTATTTGTTTTTAATTATGGCTTCACCAATTAGATTGGAATGCTTTACTAAAGCATTTTCCATTTATGTGCTTCACTCTTGAGTTCTACTAACTCTGTATGAAATCACTGACTATGAAAAGACTTAAATAGTATGAAAGTATGCTATATTTGTGATCATATGTTCCATATATGTCATTTACATTGCACATCTTTACTGAAGCAGTTCTCAGCTAAGGCTGCCATAGTATCTTGAAAACAGGAAAGGGTACAAAACAGATAAGAATAAAACAGTACTCAGAAATCTTTATTTAAGACAAGGACATAGAAATGACTATATTTTAAGACTTCTAATTTTGAAATTTATGTGTTTAGAATATTTTTATGCAATGCTGTTGAGTTGTTAGGAATCAATTCCCTTTAAATTGAAGCAATCATGTCCCCAAAGCAAGCACTTGCCTCATGTGAACCCTTTATGATGATGCCAACTCAAGCAAACCATACAATGGCAGAGATTCATTTAGAGTTGAAGAAAATAAAGAATTATAGCAAAATTGTATAGAGGCTTTGTCCAACCAACACTTCAGAGCTGAATGATTTCAGCTGAAAATCTCTGCAATTTTCCTGGAATGTTTACTATTCATCAGAAAAATGAGTGTTTTCATAAAATTTGACCAAAGAATGAACTAAAACTTATTCTAGGATTGACTATTCCATTGACATAGTGAGAAATAAATACTTTCAACTTGCTTGCAATTGAATAAAAGTTGGGATACAATATTTTCTTCTGTTTTTATTCTTTTAAATTTTTGGCTTATCTTTAAAATTTTTCTTCATTGCTAAATAATGAAATATTTAAAGGCATGAAAAATAAGCATGTAAATGTTAAATGTTTCATTATATGTTTATGTAATATTTATTAAAGTTATATGGTATTTATCTACAAGTAAGATTGTAGAAAGTCGAGCCACCGAGTGCTAGAATGGTTAAATGGAACAATGCAAATACATCATACAGATATTTATTTATAAAAAGTATGCTATAAGTATTAAATAGTATTATGCATTTTTTAAACTTATTACATAAGTGCCTTGGGCGAAAGAAAAGAGAAACTATCCACCACTCATTGTACATTACCTTCAAGAATTCTTGGTGATGTGATGAGCTATGCACTGAGCTACTAAGCACAAGGTCCTTAAGTTTCTAAACACACAGTTCAAGCCCACCAGCTGCTCTGTAGCAGAAGATGAGGCTGTCTACTCCCATGTAGATTTAATTTCTTGGAAACCTCAAAGAACAGTTCTATCCTGTATCTCAGCTTTGGTATGAGTCAGAATCGACTTGTTCGTATTGAATTTGCTTTATATATCACTTTACAAATTGAGCTGATAGCTACCAAGTCATTAGTTCAAACCCACTAACCATTCTGGGAGAGACAGATGATGTTTTTTGAGTTTTCTTTGTTTTTTGGTTTTTTGTTTTGTTTATAATGTTAACCTTTTTTAAAAAAGTACTGATAGTTAGGAAGTAAAAGATGTTAGAGCCTTTCAGAGAAATAAAATTTAGTAGTTCCAGGCTTCAAAGAAATGTCAACTTTTGATTCCATTCAATAAAGAACAAAACCAATTGTATTTTTATTACTTTCATTTGAAACATTCCACATTTTAATCTGAGCCTTGTTACAGACATTTTATTTTGAGTTTGATGCTTTTTGTTTGCATTTTGTATTTCAGAACTTCATTAATAAGATTGGGAATTAGAATGCAGGTGCAGTTTTCTTTTAATGTCACGCTGTTATTTAGATAATAAGAAATATTCCGAAATTGTCTTTAGATTTTGTAATTTTTTCCCCTTATGTTCCTGCTAGATTTCATATTCTAGTAGTCAATGTATTTTCAGTGAAATGTAAAAATATTCCTGTTCTCTTTGACCAGTATTAATTTCTTGGAATCTTACCGCTTGTCACTTGAATCCTGTAGCTGTTATACATCTCTGGTATAAGCACCACTTGATTTTTGAAGTGTGTAAACCATCTCCATATTTTCAAGATGTAATTTTACATTTTTGCATTTTACAAACCGTTGGCCATAATTCTAGACGCACGCTTCTAATTCATGTACCTGCACATGTGACTTTTGTGAACAGAAATTTGCATGTATCCTCTGTGTTTACTTGTAAACTCTCTGCTTAATATACTGCTTATATCTGTGGTTTCAAGTTACTGAAATGAATACCAATAAAAACCTAGGCCACCATCATTGGTTATACATGTTTGGAATGTAACCAAAAAAAAAAAAATCTGTTGCATAGATTTACAGATTCAGAAACCTGGAACGACAGTTCTACTTCATCCTGCAGAGTCTCTCGGAGTTAGCCATCAACTCAATGGCTGTGGGTATAGATCACTAATATGGATTAAGATGAGATGGTCTGGGTCCATAAATATTTACAACTTGGAAACTCTATAGAGAGTGACTACTCTGAGTCTACAGAGTGGAAATGAGTTGGGGCTCATATATCCCTGGGACTACTGATAGTGCTGCAATTGGAAACCACCAGCACTCTGTAGGAGAAAGATTTGTCAGAATTTTTCCCTAAAGATTAAAGTCTTGAATGTCCTATGGGCCAGTTCTTCTCTGTCCTACAGGGTCATGAAGAGTTGGCGTCTAGACAACAATGTGTTTGATTTGTTGTATACATCACTACCAAGTACCATGTTGGATAAAGTGCTTTTCTTTTTCTTTTTAAATGTGTATTTCACAGAAGTTTAATTTTTTAATCATGAAGAGATATTAAAATGTATTCATTGTTCTTGTTGATCACATACTTTTTATGTTCTATTCTTTTAATATGACATATTATTTTTAAATGTTAAAATAGCCTTGTAGTACTTGAATAAATTAAAATTATTTCTGAAGTAGGATTCCTTTTTATAGATTCTAAGTTTCCCTAATATTTTGAGTGATATTTTATAGACCAGGGATCATTCAAATGGTTAATGTTGTCTGTCAGTTGTGAACTGAAAGGTTGGAGTCCAAGTTCACCTTAAAAGTGTCTGGGAGCAAAGAGCTGGTGATTTACTTGAGAAAAACGAGCCACTGCAAACCTCTGGAGGACAGTTGTTTGCTGACCATGTAGGGTCATCAGGAATTGGGACCAACTTGATGGCAACTGGCAGTTAATGGATCAAAGTACATGGTACAGATTTGACTTATATCTCCCCCAGAGAGATATTGAAATCCTAAACACAATAACTGTGGATGTAATTCCATTTGGGAATAGGGTCTTCTTTGTTAAGCTACTGAGATTAAACATATATCCTCAATCTAATAATTTCTGAGTTGTAATTATTTCCATTCGACCAAGAGGAAAAACAAGTGAGGTTGGGCAGGGAGAATAGATATCCCCTAAAGATGTCCAAGACACACTGAAGGATTCTCTCACAACCAAAAAAGTCAGAAAGAAAGCACCCTCCTTTCGGTACATGATGAAGGTTGTTATTTGATTTTTCTCCCATTTAATGATCTTGCCCGGTTTGGTTACATAACAGTTACTCTTAAAATAAACCTATTTTAAGTATGAATGCAAGGTATTCATATTTGCGCATTCTTCTGCAACTTTTAAAGGGTGTTTACTTATGTAGGTGCTAATTTGTTTGCTATTATATGTTATGGATTATCAAGTTGTCTCGGGTCCTGGAGTTTCACCACCCCCTCCTCACACACACACATACACAAACATAATTTTCAATCTTGATTGTAGATTTAATGGTTATAAAGCTTTCCTTTTTTATTAAATATTTTAATCATGTGCAGAAAACCTCTAGCTTTTAAATGTACCCAAGTGTGCTAAAAATTATATGCTTATTATCCTTTATAAAATGTGTATGGGTGCTGTGGCAACACTAATGACCCTTCTACTTTTCTAATATTAGAGTGTGTTCTGTCGTCACTTCCGTGACCACGCTTGCTTAGGCGTTTATCAACTATTATCAACCTGTTTTATGGGAATGAACTAAAAGAAGAACAAACAATCTGTCTTAGAAGAAGTATATTCAGAATACTTCTTGGACAGAATTTGTACAGAATTTGTATCACCTTTTGGTCAAGTGATTCGGATGCAGTAGTACCTGGAAAAGGTCCTGTGTGCTGTAGAAGTGCCCTGCGAGAAATGGGCTGACAAAGTCAGTTCAATAGTAGAAGGAAGATCAGTGTTTCCTTCAGGTGTATATATGATTCCAGTTGTCTCTTGTACTGATGACCAATGGTCTTCTGGTTGCATTGAGGCAGTTTACTACTTTACCCCTTATTAGTGTTACCTGCGCTTCTCAGGTATGACATTTTTTTTTAACAATGGAATTCTATTTGCTTATAAATTCTAATTTGGGGTAAAGGGTCTTATATTTATTTTACCCCAATTTGCTAATCAGCAAAACAGAGATACAAATTATCTCTCACAGTATATTGCTATAACTTTCAAATGAGAATTTAGAACTGAGATGGGAGCATATGAATCACTCAGTAATAAGCATGTAATACTTTTATTAAAAATTTTATTAAGAACTCAGTATTGCCACCTCACACTACTGGCCCTGAAGGGATCATCTGCCCTGGGAGCGAAGAGGGAGGGTGGGTTGGAAAGAGGGAACCGATTACAAGGATCTATATGTGACCTCCTCTCTGGGGGACAGACAACAGAAAAGTGGGTGAAGGGAGACGTTGGACAGGGCAAGATATGTCAAAATAATAATTTATAAATTATCAAGGTCTCATGAGGGAGAGGGGAGTGGGGAGCGAGGGAAAAAATGAGGACCTGATGCCGGGGGTTTAAGTGGAGAGCAAATGTTTTGAGACTGATGAGGGCAATGAATGTACAAATGTGCTTTACACAATTGATGTATGTATGGATTGTGATGAGTTGTATGAGCCCCTAATAAAACGATTTTAAAAAAAGAACTCAGTGAGTGTTACATACAAAATGTATATTAATCACTTAATAAATGTTATTTTGTCTTAATATTACCTGATTTTACTTTGGTGCCAAAGTATATATTATCTATGCATATATATTATCTATGCATTCTTTACTATATAGCCTCATTGTAAAATGAGTAAAATCACATTCCTGAAGTCATAGATCTGATTTTAAATAGGAAGTTATGTCTGTGGCAGTCCAGAATGCAGATTCTTGAATTAACCTTTTAGTCTTATTATTTATTTCATTTTAATACCAGTAAAATAATTGGCATCTTTACTTTTTGATTGATAGATTTTAATTATTAGTCTGTTCAGAACACATGTCTGATAGAAATGTTTTAAGTATTTTGTAAATTGTAGTATACACAAGATTTAGTTCAATGCTTTTTAAAAATGTGCATTTCTATCTGACACCTTAAACAGGCAAGCGTAAGGTCAGGCCTACAGGGAGTATCAGACAGAAACTCACTGCCTATGTAGGTGATACAGGCCAGAAAGATCAGTACCAGCTAACCTCAAATAGCTCACCCAAGAAACAGTTTCAGCAGTCACATTAGGGAGAAGTTTACCAAATGTTTGACCAGTATGGCCCGTGAATGATGTCATAAATATCCAAATGGCCCTTGACAGAAGAAGATGCCCCACACCTGCAAAAATGTCAATTCAATTTATATGAGCTATCTGCTTTTTGCTGTGATCTTATTTATTCCAGAGCAAGTGGTACAAGAAATGCATTATGTCATTCGTAGTGTGGAAATACATTTTGAATTATATATTTTTCTGACCATAAGAACTTGGGAAAATATCAGGATTTCATTAAAGTCCTAAGGTAAGCAAACCTGTGTTTTATAATATTTCTACCATACAAAGTCACAAAGCAACTGCAATTTTAAAAGGAGGAACATCAATCTGGTTAGCATTCGTGAGTTAAGACGAGCTCATTAGAAGAGACATCAAAACAACTTTTAAGGATTTTTGTTGTTGTTGTTTTAAGCACAGTGGGGTCGTTTAAATCTTTTTGGGGAAAAAACCCCACCTTGAATCAGCCTTAAGATTTCAACGTGTATAATAATGAAAGGAAAGGTAATTTTTAACCACTTTGCTTTCAGTTATCACCTACATTGGGTAGTTCAAAATTTATACATCGAAAATGCAAGGAGAAAAAGCATTGGGTGAAAACGGCAGGATGTGTCTTTGGGCTTTTCGTTTTCTGCACTGGATAAAACTATTGTAACTAAAATGTACCTGTAGCCTTCTCATCATTGTAAGGAAGTATTGGGTCAGGTGAGTTATGCAGTGTGCTGCTTAACCACAAAGTCAGCACTTTGAAACTGCCAGCTTGCTGCATGGCTGAGAGAAGGATATGCTTTCTCCTCCCCTGAAGAGTACAGTCCCTGAAACCCACCGGGGCAGTTCTACTTTGTCCTATAGGGTTGCTGTGAGGTAGTTTCAAACCAATAGCAGTGAGCTTTGTTGTTGTTGGTGGTGTTTTGGATGTAAACCTTCATTCTAGGGTGCCTGCATTCTAGAAAAGCAAAGAGATGCTTGCTAGTATAAGCCTTTATTCTCAGATTGTTATTTTTTTTACCATCTTTCCTAGCTGGAAAGTATCTCTGGACTTCTTGGTAGAGCTAAACCCTGGTTTCTTTTCACTGATAAATAAAGGAGATGCTGCAGTAACTTATATTTCCATAGGGAAGGTACTGTCTTAAAGGCAAACAGCAAATAGCTATGCTAATTAAATTGTAACTTTATACTAAGACACAATTTTGACATCCTTAATGACTCAGAAAAATCCCACCCAAATGTAAAACCAATAATGAAAGAAAAAAATGAAAGGCTGCTAATGTTATGAGACTATATTGGGCTCTTTCATGAATTTTTTTTTAAGAAATTAATTTTAAGCCTGTTCCTGCTCTTCCCCCACCCCCTTTTCTTGCAGTTGGCAGCTAGGCTGTTTCAGTCAAACAATGACTGGATTATAAATGGCGCTAATTGCCTTCTTTCTTGGTGAGAAAGCAATTTTTAGATTCCTGACTGAGTCTACTAATTTCTACCTGAATAGAAACATTAAGGCATGCAGAATAAAATGAAACAAGTGGTTTTGAGAGTGTTAGGGGACATATGAGTTATTATATACTTTTATGTAAGGACATGATATATATAGTAGTGATTAAAAATACTCAATTTTAAAAGTATAGGCACAATATATATTTTACTTAATGTATAGTACTCAATCATTTATCATTAAATGTATATATTTATTATTTATATCCACCAACAATATATATATTTTGGATGAAAAAAATAATTTGCAGCACAGAATACAATAATCTGATGAGCTTTCCTTTTATTTTTGTGTATTCAATGTGTTTACTAAAAAATAAAGTCAATAAATGTTACTTTATTTATTGTATACATTTGAATTAATTCAGGCTAGAGTTTTATGCTAATGCTGGCATAAGGGGCAAGGGACTGTGAGATAACTTTAGAATTACATTTATTTTACTTTGTGAGTAACTAAATCTTGGGATACAGTACAAGAATGAAATATTTTAGCAGAACAGTTCTCTCTAAACAAAACATAAAATGCCTAGCAATATTAATATTATTTTTAGGACCAAAATGGATTTTATATATTCTTTTACAATTTAATTGTATTAAATGAACTCTGTATAGAAGAGGTTTTTAAAATTTTATAGACAAAAGATACTTGACCTACTTTGTTAGAACAATAGTTTCTCAAATATGGTCCCAGCAGATTTTATGAAGGTTACTCAGAGCGTATAATTATAAAAAAGGAGCATGAAAAGAGCATAAGCTGGTTCTTTTGGGACTTGAGGCAAAAGGACTAAATTAAATTGAAGAAATGATGGGCACCTTACGGTGGGCATGATAATGACTGACTCCGATAACTTTTTTCGGCTATTGTATCTATTACTATCTCGGTCACATGAGAGAATACTAAGTATCGATGTTCTGTGGAGAGCAATCCACATAGATTGACTTGCAGCTCATTGTGTACATGCAACACTAGAAATCCTAAGGTGGTGAATAGTTTCTGTTATGAAAGGATCATTTATAATACACCTGTACTTAAATTTATGAATATTCTATAAGGGGACTGGTGGCTGTGAGTCCCTCTCTTTGTTGGTCATATATCCCATGTTTGCTGAAACTATATTAAATTTTTCTAAGCAGCAATCTAGATTACCACAGCAATTAACAGTAATGGGCATTGAAGATAAATTTTCTTAACAATTCCTAGATGAGATAGTTTATTGTGCCAGTCTGGCTGGTAAACACAAGTGGGATTAACTGAAGGGCAGAGAGATAAATGGCTTGGTGAGCCTTGCCTTTCTTGTCTCTCGCTCTGTGATCATCAGACCAGTGTGCAGCTGCCTTGCTTGTTCTGTGCCTCAATTTAGAGGCTACACTGCCTGTGGGACGCCTAGCCTGTGGACTGTGTCGCTGTAAGTTGAGGTCCCTTTAAGACTTCTCTGGAGCTGGGGACTGGTGATTGGTGACCTGCCTTGTGATTGGCTGCTGTGCTGACATAGCCTAGCTCTCTCTACAAATAGAGGAAGATCTGGCATCAGACTAGACTTGAAGGACTGCTAGTCTCTCAACTTTCTCTCAGAGACGTGAGTTGCACTGAGCCATTTGTAGTGCTTTCTAATTTAACTGTTTATTTCTTGTTTTATATATTTATCTGTATATGATTTAACAGTTCATTCCTCGTTATATAGCTAATTATCTTTTTAAATAAATATATTAAATTATCAGGAATTTGGTTTTATCCCTCTAGAGAACCCTGTCTAACACACTAGAAATTACCAAATAATATTCAAAATCTCCAGACATAAGAAATTTGGATCAATTTAGACAGGAGACTAATCTTTGTTGTAATGGCTATAAGCCTGAAACACTACTTTCAAATAATTATCTGCAGTGACACTGAATCTCCCAGTAATAACATGAAAAATTAAGGTAATGTAACACTATTTCGAGCGTTCACCAGATGTCAGCGTGTCTGTCAGACTCTGAGGCACATACTAGGGTTATATGGATAACAGTAACGTAACTCTCATCTTAGAGTTGATTCTAGAGGGGGAAAAAACAACGTTTTTGCAGTTTTGAATATAAACTTTTCCTTGTTTCAGCTCCTCTCTCACTGTGTCTATTTCTTCCTGGTCTTGTTCACCTCTCTTCTTGTTCTGCCTCTTCTTCCGTGTTATGCTTTTGTTGGTTTTTGTCATAACTAGCATTAGTCCCAATGCAGCACTTGTAGCTAGGCTACCCAAATGAAATAACACCGTTGGCATTTCTCAAGCTGAGCAAACTGCAGAAAAATGTCAAGCATTAAGGTGCAATACTGAAGAATTCTATGGGCTGAACATTGAAGGATGCAGAACATCAAGATGGAAACAATACATGAAATCATTGTACTGATGCGTAAATATTTCAGAAGGTACCATGATGAAGAAGTAATAGTATTTAAGAAAGAAATCTGAATAGCATTGAAGACATTGGCAGGAACAATGAGCTCCTGTAATCTACAAAACGTCCATGGAGATGTTTGAGCCAGCAGATGTTCTTCTGGAAGAGCTCGCTTATCTGTCCCAAGAAAGACAGAAGACAGTGATTTGAATAACCAATGGTACAAAATCTATATTTGTGAATGTTCCAAAAAGAGGTGATTCAACATAATGTAAAATTTTGTGAACAATATCATTATTATCACAGGCAAGGCAGAAATTCAAGCTGGATTCAAATGACTAAATGGAATGAGGGATATCATTGCTAGTATCAAATAGATCTTGCCTGAGATAATAAATACTAGAAAGAAATTACCCTAAGTGAGATTGAATTCTCTAGAGAAACAGAATCAATAAAGGCTCTTAACATTATATTTCCATAATGATCTACAGTCATATGTATACCACTGTCATAATATATCAATATATCTACTTATATATACATATAGAGACTTTTTTTAATGGCTCACACTGTTGTAGAAGTGAGTAAGTCCATTTCAATGTCATGCCAATGGATAAGATATTAAACTAGAGGCTTCTTCATTTGGACGGAAACACCACAGACTGCAGAAGTAGATGAATACAACCGTGGCAGGTCAAAGGGCAAGACATGATAACTTCCTGGTTTGACAGATAATATGGCAGGCTGCTGGCTCATCAAGTAAAGCAGAGGTTAATGAGCCAGAAAAAGGAATCCAGACAGAAAAATCATGCAAGTGTCTCCACAATGTCTCCTTATACAGGATTTAGGCCATACCCCATAAGAAACCTCCCTTCCACTGCATCAGGCGTGTGACCTAAATAAGGGTGGCATTCCAGTCTAATCGTATAACTGATTGGCCGTTGACAGGAGATCACATTATGGAGTTGATTACATTGTGTAAGGTTGCATCATGGGGCATTACCCATTACAATCAAGTCGATACTAATTCATAGCAACCATATAGGACAGGGTAGAACTGCCTCTGTGAATTTATGAGAGTGTAACTCTTTAAAAGGGCAGAGAGCCTGCCTTACTCCCTTGGAGTGGTTGGTTTTTCCAAACTACTGACCTTTTGGATCACAGGAACTCTGGTGGCATAGTGGTTGAAGTCAGGCTGCTAACTGAAAGGTCAGCAGTTCAAAATCACCAGCCGTGCTGTGGTTGAAAGATGGGCTTTCTACTCCCATAAGCAGTTAGTCTTCCCTGTCCTATACGTGGGTTCGTATGAGTCAATACCAACACAATGGCAGCGAGTGAAACATGAGATATTACTAGGCCTTAACTGTCATATCACAGAGAATCCTGACCCAACCAAGTTGACACAACACTGAACTATCATAGTGTACACATCCATTTTCATAATGTCCTTTCTCACAAGGTGAAGTTCCTCGGAGCAAGTTGGTTAGAAAGGAAAATACCAGAAAACCGTCATGACAGTGAGGCCACACATTACCTCTCTTCCAGGGCCAGCACAAAGCTCCCGGATCTATATCCAATTCACCTGTAGGGCCACCTGGGGGCCCCACAACCCGCCCAGGTCTACACTGCTTGTCTGCATGCGGTTTCAAGATGTTCATGGAAGGATTCCATTCTCTTCTCCATTCCATTTTTCCACGAACTTCTTGAAGCCTCTGGTACTTCCATCGCACCACCCCCCTCCGGTATTCGGGTGCCCTCTGCCCACTGTGTACACACAGAGAGGGTGGGAAGCAGGTGAACTACAGCTAAGAACTTACCTAGTGTTCTCTGTGATGTCGCAGCAGGAAAGCTATGGAACGGGAATTCTTGCCGGGATGGGTGTCTGAAACCTCAGCCTACCCCTCCCAAACTCAGCTCTCAGGGGGTTATTCTGCTCACGAGACCCTCCCTAACCGCCTGCTAAAGAAAGCGGGCCCTGTGGAGATGTGCCGAACACATATCCCCGCCCCCCGTGGCAACACGCGGGTGCCCAACCGTCCTCTGGCTGCCTGCCCAAGCCCAGCCTCATCTTTTCTCCTGTGACTCTGCTCATGGCCTCTTCGATGGGTGATTCTTCCCGAGGCAAGGCAAAGCTCCTACTCAAACTGGCTGTCATTCATCCAGAGCTAGAGCAGGTCCCCTTTGGAACACTTGTTAACAGGCAGCAGTAGCATCTTTAGATTTGGGACTGCAAGTCCCCTTCCAGGCTCATGGGACCTTAAGTTGTGGAGCTCTTGTTACCTGTCATGGGGCTGGACCACAGGATGCCTGCGACCCTCCTCCCATCCCTGCCACCACCCTGCCTGCCTCCAGGCTCCTTCCTGACCAAGGTCTTTCCCTGTGATTCTGTGGAGGCTCCTGTGGAAGTAGCCTGGGCTGTCGCGGGAATGTCTTACACCATTTAACCTGAACGATTTAACCAGCTGAATCCCACCTGAGCAGGTAGCACCGGCCTCTTTTCCACTTTGCACCTTAACACTTTCCCTTTATGCCCAGAGAAGTATGTAGAAGCCATTTCCTCGGAAAGAAGGAAAGCACTGGACAGCGAGTTGTCTCCATGGAGCATGAGCAGAGAAGGCCATGTTTAGGGCAGACAGCCATTGAGTTTATTCCAGCCTAATTTAGGAGTGTATGAGGTTACATGTCAAATAACCAATGCAGTTAATACACTATGATTCTATAGATATGTATATTTTTTGTAATCTTGTTTAGCTCACCCCTTGTCAACTTGTTGTGCTAGTCTGGGCTGACTAGAGAAATAAATCCAGAAACACTTGTAGGTGTGTAAGAGAAAGTTTTATATCTAAGAGTAACTGTATATTAAGAAAACATCTCTGCTCAGTCCAGATAAAGTCAATAAGTTCAATCATAGTCCATAAGTCCGATATTAGCCCATGCGTCCTATACCAGTCCATAATGTCTTCTACAGATTCACACAACACATACAATAATGCTGAAAGTAGGAAGGTCACAGGTCAGTGGGTAAAACATCTTGTGAAAGCATCTCAGCTTTGGCACAACCATCCATGTGGCTTCTTCAGCTTCAGGGCTCTTGCTGCTTTCAGCATAGCTTCATGCAGCTTGTTGACAGAACGTGAAGCAGAGAGAGTGTGTGTCCTGCCTCCAGGGAGGAAGACAGGAGTTCCCAGAATCCCTAGTAGAAGGCCATGCCCACACAGAGGCATCATTGGCTGTGACCTGATTGACTTGCTACACTCTACCCTTCACTCAAGTGGACAGGAGATTCTGTAACTGCCCCACTTGGCATCTGTCACTTATCCTTAAACCATACATAAGTTCCAAACAAAGACAATAATGAAATCATATTTGTGGCTAACACAAGGGGAGCCCTGATGGCATAGTAGTCACACATGTAGGTGCTAATCACACCTTAAGCAGTTCGTAAACACCTTCCAGTCCAGTGGCGACAGACAAAGCTATCTACTCCTGAAAAGTGTTATAGTCCCTGAATCTTACAGGGGAGGTTCTACCATGTCACACAGAGTCGCTGTGAGTCAGTAGTGACTTTATGGCAGTGAGTGTGGTTTATGTGTGTGTATGTGTGTGTGTAGCTAATACTGTAACATATCCCACTGATAATGTACTACCCCAAATAAACTTTATACTTATAAATGAACAAAGAAAACACATTTATTGCACATGAGGAAGAAATGCCAGTGGTGGTAGTAGGTGCCATTGAATGGGTCCCAACCCATAGCGACTTATGTACCACTAAGCTCAAGACTGCCTGGTCCTGTGTCATCCCCACAACTATTCTTTTGCTTCATTCACTTGTTGCAGTCACTGTCAGCCATCATGTTGAGGGCCTTCCCCTTTCCGCTGCCCTTCTACTTTACTAAATATGATTTCCTTGTTTAGGGACTGGTCTCTCCTGACAATCTGTCCAAAGTATGTAAGACCAATATTGACATCTTGCCTCTAATGAGCATCCTGGCCCAACTTCTTCCGAGACAGATGTGTTTGTCCTTTCAGCCATCCGTGGCACTTTCGGTGTTATTTTCCAGCCCTACAATCCAAACACATCAACTCTTCTCCAGTCTTCCTTATTCAATGTCCAACTTTCACGGGCAAATAAGACAATTGAACATACTACGGCTTGGGTCAGGTGCATTTTCGTCCTTGAAGTAGCATACTGGCTTTTCGATACTTACAAGAGTTATTGTATAGCAGATTTATGTAATGCAACCTGTCATTATTTCTGGGCTGCTGCTCCAGAGGCATGAAAAGCCAAAAATGTCCAGAGGCATTCTCAGCTTCCAGATCAATGAAATTAGTGCTGGTTTCCAATTGAACTGCACGCATCCCAGACCCACGGAGCACAGAGTTCCAGGGAAAGGAAGACACGTGTTGTTGTGGGGGGTCACCAGGGTAATAGTGAGTGAGGCTGCTCTTCTTTCGAGCCCATGGTTATTGGACCTGTGAATGCTGGTTTTGGAAGAAACAACATCTTATAGGATGCTGCTTTAGAGAACATGAAGCTTCCTGGAGAACACGGCCTTAACCCTGCAAGGTTACTAATTAAATAGCTAGCATCATAAATGTGTCTTTAGAAGGCTGATCAATCATTTATCAAGCCAGCTGGATTCAGGGTGGTAGGGAGCATGGTAAGAGCAATGGATTCCATGAGCATCAGCCCATTGATGTTTTATATTTACTATATGACAAGTTAATTACTCCAAAGCTATATTGAGCATAATATCCTGGTGGATGAGACATTCTGTAAATTCATAGATTATAGTTTTGGGAGAAGTATTTTATGCAGTGTTGGAAAATCTATTCCAAGGTAAGTGTCTATTTCAATTATAACAAAGAGTTGCCCTATCCGTGAGGACAGGGGTCCTGTGCAGCCAACCTAACACCAAGTGGATAGGATGGTATGTTCACTACCATCACTCCGGATTGCCCCATCTTGCACTCAGTGTTGCTCTCTGCTGCTGGCAGATTGGGCACTTAGCAGTGGCAGAAGTGAAATGGGCATTTGTGAGTGAAAGTTGATGTTGGTAAGCCATGCATAAACTCTATCCCTGTGATCATGGTCACTTTATTAATGAGCCCATGGTGGAATGACAAAAATGACTGGGGAAAGAAGGTAACTGCCTGTCACAGGACATGTCATCTTATCCACCAGATCGGCAAAATCCGCCTCTGCAGAGATAACACGTTGTTGCCCATTTACAAGTATCTTAATTCTGAGGAGTCTGTCCACCTACCTGCTGCCCACACGTCTTTGTCGCTAGTTTTCCAATTATGCTCATTCTAAGTCCCTGACCATCCAGCCAAACCATCGGTACCATAATTCAAATGCATGAAGCTTTCTTAGCTCTTTATTAATCAATGTCCAACTCACACATATAAATGAAAATATCATGGTTTGGGACCTCAGTCCTCAAAGGGTCATTGCTCTTCAGCAGGTTTTATGCGATATAGTTCATAAATGGAGTGCCCCATTTGATTTCTTTACTGATACTTCCATAAGCATTGAATGTGGATCTGAGCAAGATAAAATTCTTGGCAGTTTTGGCTTTGCTCCATTTATCATGATTTTGATTGTTGGTCCAATTGTGTGGATTTAGTCTTACTTACCTTATGTATACATAATTCAGACTGAAGGCTACAGCCATTGATCTTCATCAGCAAGTGCTTCAAGTCCTCTTCACTTTGAGTAAACAAGGTGGTGTGATCTGCATAGCTACGGTTATTAATAAGGTTTCCTCCAATCTTGATACAGAGTTATTTTTCATATAGGCCAGATTATTAAATTATTTTCTCAGTAAATATTTGAAGAGGTATGTTTCATTGATTATCCAAAGGGTTTCCACTCTGTGGATCATATCCAGTTATGGAATTCCAATTATATTTAATATTATCCATAGCTGGTTATGATCCACAGAGTGGAAAGCATTTAGCTAATCAATAAAACAAAAGTAAACATTTTTTTCTGGTATTTCCCACAGTGAGCCAAGATACATCTGATATAACAGCAATGATATTTTTTGTTCCATATCCTCTTCTGAATCTGACCTGAATTTCTGGCTGTTCCCTGTCAAATTACTGTTGAAACTGTTGTTGAATGATCTTCAGAAAATTTTTACTTGCATGCATTATGAACAATATTGTTTGATAATTTCTGCATTCTGTGAGGTCACCTTTCTTTGGAGCCCTGGTGGCAATTGTTGTACTGCTAACTGTAAGGTCAACAGTTCAAAACCAGCAGCAGCTCTGCAGAGAAAGTTGAAGCCTTCTACTCTTGTAAAACCTTTCAAGTCTTTGAAAACCACAGGTTGTACTCTTTACTGTAGTCACTGTGAATTTTCTTAGCACCCAGAGACTATATGAATGAATTCCAGGCCACTGTACTGGAAATTTCACCCAGGTGGAAAGTGCCTGAATTTTGTAAATGTCTCACAGTGTTTCCAAAGTGAGTGGTGCTGCTCCCTGGAGCATGCTGGGATATTTCAGAGGAGTTGCGAAAGCAAATACCTACACTCTGACACTTCATCCAGAATTATGAGTATTTTTATGAGTACGAGTATTTCTAATTTCAGGAGGTGGGGACTGGTCGCTGAGTATGAGTATATTTTTTTCTTCCTGAAAGCTTGCAATAGGTCAAATAAGTTTGGGAAAGTATGGTAGCGTCTACCACCTAGATGTTTTAACAGTAAGTCTCATTGTTCTAATCTCCTCACATGTGTGTTTTACTGATTATGGCCAGCAGGGCAAGTTGGAGGACTGCATTCAGATGAGAGGGGACTGCATTCAGATGAGAGGGTAGTGCTATTGCCTGATAAGATTCAGTGGAATACAGGGCCTCAAGGACCATACCTTCCTGACTGTCCACATGTCCCCATCCCACGTTTCAGCTTCCCACTTCTTCCTAATCAATGTCTTCACTTTACCATCAGATGCTATTTGAAGTGGGAAATTTGGTTGGTGTTGGAACTCAGCCACTTTTATGAGAAGGCTCCAGGCTTGGTTTCCAGCAATATCGGCTCAGTTACTTCAAGAAATAAGGCTGTCTTTTATGACACAGTGGAAAATTTGAGGTCTTTTATGTGTTGCCTGAGTTGTAACTTTGAATCCCTTACAACGCCTTTTTTTATTTTATCATTTTGTCGATTGTATTGTAAGTAGTAGCAATGGACCAGTTTTCCTATAATTGTCATCATGACCAAGTCACTGAAAAAATATCGAACACACCATCGCCCAGAGCCACGCGTCTCCTGGAATGCTTCCTCTCTTCATGGTGATAGTTTGTGTGTTAGCGTTGCCACCTCATGCCATGGAATAGCAGCACTCTCTTGACTAACAGTGGAAAACACATCAGTATTGATGGAAGCAGAGTCATTATAGCCTAATCTTGAGAAGCAATTTTGAAAATATATTCTTAAGATTTTGTTTCAACTACAAACCCTCCTGGTACCAAATGATTTAGACTGGGTTCTAGTAAGAAGCAAAAGTGAAGAACTGGAGGTCCATGAACAAGATGCAGGATACAGACCCAGCAAAAGTCAAGCAAGCATTCAATTTATATTGGAATTAGGACACACTTTCAAGGAAACGTCCTTTCAATTGCACCAAGATTATGACCTGCGTGAAGGAGTTGCCTTCCACCCTAATTATCTTTCAATGAGCTGGCTGCTCATAGCTTACCCTTGTTGACTAGGGTGCCGTGTCTTATGTAATGTCGTGGAATCTTACTAGGTGCTGTTAACCTCAAAGAACCCTGATCTAGCTAAATTGGCTCAAAGTCTGTCTATCACAGATATTTACCTGTGACTTATTGGCTAGGCAAAGACATTGGACTGGATAGATGATATTCAATTATGAACAAAATGCAAACAATGGGAGATCCAGACACATCATTGTAATTATGCTCGTATATGAGTACATTCACTGAAGAGGCAATCATTGAACAGCCTAGGTTCATGTATGCAAAGCACATGCTCAGAGAGGTTGGATGTGACATCAGGATGAGCAGAAGATTCATTAAAAAATCTTCAATATGCAGATGATACGATCTCGCTTGTTGAAAGCTAAGAGGACTTATTTCTGATAGAGATTAGTCTACCGTCTCAGTCTCAACCATACATCACATAGAAAATTAAAAATTTTCACCAATGCACCAATAAATAGCATCATGATAAACAGAATTACAGGAGCTGTCAAAGATTTAATTTTGTTTAGATCCACACACAATGTCTATGCAAGCAGCAACCAAACAAGCAAACCATGTATTGTACGAGGCAAATATGCTACAAAAGCCCACTTTACAGCACAGCTGTGGGTATGATGATTCCAGGTGAGACCATAGTCTTCAGGTTGCAGGGGCAAGTGACTCCAAGGTAGGCAGGCTTCTTTAGACAATCAGGCGAGGTAGAAAACACAGCATCCTGTTGATTCAAGACCAAAGAACTAGAGGTTAGAGTACAAGCCAGATGCAGGATCCAGACTCAGAAAAAAGTAAGCAAGTCTTTCCACAGTGTCCAAGTATATTGGAAGCAGTTGCCATGCCCAAGTGAATTTCATCCACTTCGGTAAAGTGTATGTGCTTGGGAATCTGATGAGGCGCAACTACTACTACTACTACCGTGTCTTACAGCTTCACCATGTGTCCCAGTCAACTCGACGGCTGGGTGCTACTTTTTCTCCCTCCTTTGTATTAAATTATTAGAACATCCTGAAAACAATTCTTGAAAATATATATAGCTAAAATATTCAGGATTTAAGTATGGAGAGGGGTAGTATTCATTTGTACAAGTTTCTTAAAAGTAAGAAACTTTTAAAATAAAAATGTCATAATTGGAAAAAGAATAGTAAGCCTTCATAAATATCAATGCATGCCCTTAAATAGACTTTGGAATCTAGGAAGTAGAAATAATTCTCGTTCTAGACAATAGAAGAACACTCTGAAGTGCATCCAGAGCTGTAGCTGTTAGGTGGCACAAAGAAGCTTCCAGCTCATAGTGATTTCATGTACAACAGGATGAACGCTGTCTGGCTATGTTCCACTCTCACAATTGTTGCAATGAGGCCATTGTTGCAGCCATTGTGTACATATAGCTTCTTGAGGGTCTCCCTCTTCATTAGCTGACCCTCAAATCTACCAAGGATGATGACTGGTTCGATGGATGGGTATCTTCTGATAAAATGTATCAACTAGGAGAGGTGATTGATCACACTCCTCCCTTCTGAGAAGCATTGTGACTATCTTTCCTCCAAGACCGATTTGTTTGTTCGACCAGACTAAGGTGCTTTCAATATTTGTTGCCAACATCATAAATGAAGTGCATCCACACTTCTACAGCCTTTCTTATTCATTGTCCATCTTTCTTTTTTTGTTTTTTGCCAGTTTATTTTATTTTATTTTTTTTGTAGTTAACCTACACTTATTTAATCTTCCTTTCTCAATTGTGGTTTTTTTTCTCTCTTTTTTAACATTTTATTAAGGGCTCATACAACTGTTATCCCAATCCATACACACATCAATTGTGTAAAGCGTATTTGTACATCATTTCTCAAAACATTTTCTCTCCATTTAAACCCCCGACATTAGGTCCTCATTTTCCCCCTCCCTCCCCGCTCCCCCCTCCCTCATGAGCCCTTGATAGTTTATAAATGGGTATTTTGTCATTGTCCATCTTTCATGTGCATACAAGGCATGTGAAAACGCATTGAAATATCACATGCATGAAAATACTATCATTTGGGCCAGGTACACATCGTTATTAATGGACACCTTTGCTTCAAAATACTTTTAAAAGGTCTTGTGCAGCAGATTTGCCCAAAACAATATGTAGCCATTTGTTTTCTTGACTTCTGTTTCCATTAGGAATAATTGTGGAATGAAATCTTTGACAATTGCAATATTTTCCCATTTATGATTATTTTGCCTACTTAAAGAGTTAGAGGCATATAATATGTGGAAATGCAAAATTAGAGAAATAATGAACTTCCATCTAAAACCTGCATTGTAGAAGCTCTCAGAAGTGCTGACCAGAAAAGGGAAGAGGCAAAGAGAACAAAAATTTAATGCAAGACTCTTCAATTTAAAAATTGGATGTATAATTTGAAGGACACAATTTAGACATATATATGTCTCCGTCTATATCTATATAGAGAGTATAGATGTATAAAAAGAGAAGTGGACCCAGGAAGTAAAAATAATGAAAAGAATAAAAGAAAGGTAATTTCAGTGAGAAGTAAGGTAAGTTATAACAGATTTGAAATGAGATTAACTAATTAGAATTGAGTAATATCCTTAGTATACTAAAAAAACTAATTTGAGTCTAGGACTCTTTAACAATCTATTTTCTTTCATGAATGAAGGTGAATAAAGTAATTTTTCAACATATATTGTGCACAATTTTTCTACTCCCCAATTTTGTTAAGGTATATACCCCAGTAAATATACAGTAATGAAGATAGCAAAAGGAAGAGAAATGTGATAATCCAGAGTGAGTACAAATATAAGTAAAGGTAAAATAGTAATGTCATACATATGAAATTATGATGAAAATAAAATTCTAAAGTGCAAAATCTGTTACAGGGTAGTGGTGATCTTTAGGAAGTTAAAAATGTATTTGGTATAAAGTAAAAAGTGACTATGTATGCAAAAATACAATAATGGTTATTAGTGGAATAAATGCATTTAAAATAGGAGGCAAACGAGTAGGAATAAAAAGTAAAAAGTATAAGAAAGCAGTAAAAAACAGAAGAAAGCAAAAACTTACATAGTACATAAGAACAATAAGATTTCATTTCATCTACAATCAAAATTAACTTAAACTCTTTCATTAAAAAGTGTATCAGATTGTATTTTTAATTTGGATAATGCTCATAAAAATATAATTTTGTATATATAATGCAGAAAAGTTTGAAATAAAAGTATGGAAAAAATAAGTAGCATCACACAAATAGAATGCTAATGGTAGAATAGAAATGTCAGAAAATTGTGAGTTTAATATAAAATAATGAGGACTACAAAAATTATGTAATATCCACATGTTCTTGTGGATATTATCAAGGAATAAATTGCAAGAAACAACCTTGAAGCATCAACATTCTGAAAACAAAAATGTATATATGTGTCTGTCTGTGTGTGTATGTGTGTGTCTGTGATGAGAAATGGAAAATTACAAATATACTGGGGAGCAGAGTCATATGATGTCACCTGAGATTCCCAGACACTGTGGTGGCCCTCCCTTGCCTAACCATGTATTTAAATAGTATCTGTGTTAAATACATAACAGCATATAATCTCACTGCCATCTGGTCAATTCTGATCACATCAACCCAAAAGACAATGTAGAACTGCTAGGTTGTCAATCTTTAAGGGAGCAAAAAGACTCATCTTTCTCCCACAGAGCAGCTGGAGAGTTTGAACTCCTAATCCTGTGGTTAGCAGCCGAACACATAATGCATTACACCACCTTTAACTATATGTCTATGTCTATCTTTACAAATTTATGTCTGTACCTATGTATGTGTGTTTACCTTAGCAATCCATGATGTAACTTCTTTTTGAATGTGACTAGAATACTAGTAATAGTATTATGCAAAATAGTTTATGACATTTTAGTCAAATGCAATAAACTAGATTATAAAATTTTACCTGATGCAAGGTACTAAGGTTTTTACTGCATGCCACATCCTACAAATGTGAATATATATATCTTATGTGATGATTAGGTTATGTCCTGGGCCGGGATTCTCCCATAGTGTGGTCAGTTCTATGAAGGGATTTTCTGTGAATTGGCCAGGGAGTTGTGGGAAGAGTAGGGTAGAGCGTTGTTGATGTTAGATGCGATCAAGTCAGTTCTGACCCATAGCTTCCTCATGCAAAACAGAACGAAACACTGCCTGGTCTTGTGGCAGTCTCACAATCGTTCCTATGCCTAAGCTCATTGCTGCGGCCAGGGTGTTAATCAGCTCCTTGGGGACCTTCCTCTTGTCTGGTGCCCCTCTACTTTACCAAACCTGATGTCCTTCTCCGGGGCCTGGTCTCTCCTGATAACATGCCCCAGTGTGTAAGATGAAGTGCTGTCATCCTTGCCTCTGAGAATCACTGTAGCTTTATTTCTTCCAAGGCAGATCCGGTTGTTCTTTTAGTGGTGCATCAGCAGTTCAAACCTGCGAGTCGTGACCTCTTTTGGGGCCAAACAACCCTTTCACAGGAGTCACCTGATTCATAACAGTAGCAAAATTACAGTTAGGAAGTAGCAACAAAAATAATTTTGTGGTTAAGGGGTCACCACAACTTGAGGAAGTGTATTAAAGGGTCTTGGCATTTGGAAGGTTGAGAACCACTGTCTTGGTATTTCATCCTTTTCAAACACCACAATTCACATGCATGGATTCTTCTTTGGTCTTTGTCATTCAATGTTCAACTTTCACATGCATATAAGGCGATTTAACATGCCAGGGCTTAGGCCAGGCACACCTTAGACCTAAAAGTAGAATCCCTGCTTTTCAATAACCTAAAGAAGCTTTTAGCTGCAGATTTGGCAAATGCAGCTTGTCTTCTGACCTCCTGAGGGCTCTCAGTGAGCACTGGTTGTGAATCCAAGCAAGGCAATACCCATGACAACTTCAACCTTTGTCCATCATGATGTTACTTAATGGCCCAGTCTTTAAATTGAATTGTAATCCACACTGATTACTGCAGTATCACCTCCTTAATATGGGCACAGCAGTGATACAATTGATGGAGGTTTCATTGGGGTATGGCCTATTCGGAGTACAGATTGACACTGTACTTTGTGGAAGCTAGCTCCCTTCTGCTGGATCTAGATCCCGCATCTGGTTCATTGATTTCCTGTTATATCACCTGTGGATTCTAGGAGCCAACGAACCTCTTGACAGCTCTACATCCAGCATCTTGAAGTCTTGCTACTTTCCGGATCATTTCCCCCAACATCTCTGGGGGTCTCAAGAAGCCTTCAGTTTACATCTTACTCATGGATAGAACTGGACAGGATTCACTCACTTCAACAATTGTGTGAGCCATTTCCTGATATTAATCTCTATCTCTATACTGATTAGTGTCACTGTGTGTGCGTCTCTGGAGAACCCAGCCTAGCACATTCTACACCAAAGAAAATTAATTAGGGGATTAGCTGTTTCAATTATCAATGCAAAATTATGTTGATCTCTTACAATAAAAATCATATTTCAGTTTTGATGTTTTTGTAAAAAAGAAATGCTTTCTTCAAGGGTTGAAGGTAAACAAGTGGCCATCTAGCCCAGAAGCAACAAAGCCCACATGGAAGAAGCACAGCAGCCTGTGTGACCACGAAGTGTCAAAGGGATCAGGTCCACCAGGCATCAAAGAACAAAAAATCATATCACTGTAAATGAAGGGGAGTGCGGAGTGGGGATCCAAAGCCCATCTGCAGGTAACAGGACATCCCCTTACAGAAAGATTATAGGGAGGACATGAGCCAATCATGGTGCAGTGTAGCAATGATGAAACATACCACTTTCCTCTAATTCTTAAACGTTTACACACACACACACACCCCACCCTACTATCATGATCCCAATTCTACCTTACAAATCTGGCTACCAGAGAATGTACACTGGTACAGATAGGAACTGGAAACAGGGAATCCAGGGCAGATGATCCCTTCAGGACCAGTGCTGAGGGTGGTGATACCAGGAGGGTGGAGGGAAGGTGGGGTACAAAGGGGGAACTGATTAAGGGGATCTACATATACTCTCCTCCCTGGGCGACGGACAACAGAAAAGTGGGTGAAGGATGAGAGAGGTTGTACAGTGTAAGACATGACAAAATAATAATAATTTATAAAGTATCAAGAAATCATGAGGGAGGTGGGAGCGGCAATGGAGGGGGAAAATGAGAAGCTGATACCAAGGGCTTAAGTAGAAAGCAAATGTTTTGAGAATGATGAGGGCAACAAATGTACAAATGTGCTTGACACAATAGATAAATGTATGGATTGTGATAAGAGTTGAATGAGCCCCAATAAAATGATTTAAAAAAAAAAAGAAAATGTCACAAATGAAAATTCAATGACTAGAAAACAAAAAGAACAATTTTAAGTCATGTTTTTAGATGGATATTCTACATCTCATCTTATGATTAGAAATATTTCTTTCTATTTTTTTCTCCTGCAAATCCTTCAATGATTTCATCATAATTAAGCTGCCAAACCTAATTTACTTACATGCACAAGGATAATGAATTGAATCTTCCTTGATGCATTGTTTTGCATTGAGGATTTTGAATCTTTAAGAAATTAAGTTGCGAATTCTACAGTGAAGTTAGGAATACATATAAAGCAATTTCAACTTTGAGAAACACCTATTGCATTTTATATCCTATTATGAAATCATCATGTATACATGATTAAAATTTACCTTTCCTGAATCTGTAAGCTTAGCTCTCATGTAAGAATGAAATTGTCATACTTTTCTGTTGAGGTCTGTATTTAAATCATCCAGATAAGCTTGTACTAATTCCTTGGGTGCCCTCATATGTACTTCATCAATCATAAACACATTATTTATGAATATATATTAAAAGAACATCATACTCTTTGTGACTTCTTGCCATGCAAGAATCAAGTATGTAGATGATGGGGTATGCAATGCAGTAACTGATATACCTCTTTTGTACATAGTCCTGTAACTTCCAGTAAATGCCTTTTAAAATGGGTCTGAGTAAGAGAAGAAATAGGAAGGTGCGTATAGATTGTATAATTCAGTTGTGAATAATTGTTCACAAGCTTGATTGTTGCTGACCATTTGCTGGGTATAAAACCAGTCACCTTGGAAGCAGGAAACCTGATTTCACTATGACCAGGAGTCATGAATTAGGTGTGGAATGCCTCTTTTGACCCTGAAATATTCGTGCATTGAAACTCTGGAATCTACCCACAGAAATCGGTGACACCAGGGAAGCATAAGAGGCATGGCAGAGGATTATCTTCATCAGAAACAAAAGCCAGAGTAAGAAACAAAGCAGAACACTTGTAGGCACAGAAGGTGAGTAAGCTGAATGCCTTCAGGCAGAGCTTGCTCATGGAAAGGGGTGCCTCAAAGCACTTAATTGGGGATCCAGATATGCTGACCCACGGAGTTTGATTTGAACATCTTTGGGCTGTGGCTTATGATGGAGTGGCATGCCTTTTGGGTACTTATGGGCACATTACATTATCTCTGTAACATTTTTTCTGAAGAGAACATATGGGGCCATATGGCTGAGAAGCCAAATACCAGAGGAAGACATACCTTTAATCACAGGTATGAGAAGAGGCTGTCCTGACCAAAGAACAGTATCTTAAACATTTCTGAACTCTAACTTTAATCTGTTAACTCACATCAAATCAACCAAACTCACGGTAATGGAGTTGATTTCTATGCAGATTGACCTTATATTAAGCTGGGTTCTCTAGAGAAGTAAAACCAGTAACAATGGTTGATTTCCCTAAAGATGGTTCCATATCTTTGATTTAGTGTTGGTTTCTGTTGTTGACAGTTTGGAGCCACAGTAGCCAAGTCAGCCTTAGTGAGTGGAAGATAATGTTGCCAGTCCCACACAACTCTCCATCCTGCAACCATGCCACTTTGTTTGTGTCCCATTGGGCAATGACAGAATGGTTGGGGACTGCGGATTAGAGGTTTCTATGGGATATGCCATCCTATCCACTTGATTGTCAAAGTTCTCCTTTTCAGGGGTAACTCTTTGGCCAGCATTCACGTGAGTCACAAATATTTTCACGTTTTAATCCTTTCAGACAGTTTTATCCACATATATCCTCCCTAGATCTCCTTATCACCAATTTTCCAATCACATTCCTTCCATGGTTCTGAACATCCAGCCAAAACATCTATCTTAGCCCAAGGATCAGAATATGGTAGCATGTATGGCCATTTCTCTTTCACAACAAACTGAATAACAAACACATTACTTGACGTTCTACCCATTGAAAACATTCTCTTTCACCACTGGCCTTCAGGGAGGTCCTAGACAGTAGCTGCAGTACCATCAAGTGGTAATTGCAATTCATGCAGAACCATCAATAAAGCAAGCTGAAGTTTTGTCTTCCCCAATCAACTGATCATAAGAAATTCCTCATAAGGTCATAGGTGAAGACTGGCGGAAAGATGGTACTGTGATAGGCATGGAGACCGTAGGCATTTGGGCCATTTCATGCAACTTATTTGTAGTTCATGTCCTGATCAAGCTCAATCCCATATATACCACTTTCAACTCATGATGTCATCTTACGTTACAACTCTAAGACACAATGGGCAGCTCAGGCTTTATGGTGACTCGGTGTCCCATGGTTGCGTCTCCACCAAGGCCCAATAGCAAGATAAAATACGTTTTTCAAAAAGGGAGTCGTGGTCTGCCGAGCATGGAATGACACCCTGAACCTACTGCAGAGCCTTTTGTCACTCTCTACCCCATTCGAAGCTGGCAGTGTTTCAAGTTATTTGCTATATAGGTTGGTGCAGCAACTCCCAAATTGAAAGGGACCCACCAGGCATTGTGCTTCCTTTTCATATGTTGAAGGGCCAGAGGCAATACTTTAACCATCACTTTAGTAGATATATCTCTACATGGCTCACACCACTGGATCCCTTGAAATTTAATAGATGTAAGTCATATGAAATGTAACCACCCTGGTGGTTATGCATTGGGCTGTGAACCAAAGGTCAACAGTTCAAAATCACCAGCTTCTTCATGGGAGAAACACGGAACTTTCTACTCCTGTAAACAGTCTTATAAACTCACAGGGGCCAGCTCTACCCTGTGCTATAGGGTCACTGTGAGTTGGCGTGGACTTCTTCATAGTGATTTTGGTTTTTTTTGAAAAGTCACCTGAATTTTTCTTGGGTTAACTTCCCACCCTTTAGTAGGAAATATTTTACCAATAAGTTTAAAGTCATTTATACTTCTTCCTTACTAGATCCTGTCACCACCAATATAATAGACTAATGCAACATTGTTTGGAAGGAAATGGTGCTCAAGGTCATTGCTAACAAAATTATGTCACAGTGCTGGAAAGATGATAAAATTTTGAGGGAGAGTCATGAAAATACATTATTGCTTTTGACAGCTGAAATCAAACGGCTTCTGGTGGTACTTTAAAATCTTGATTCCCCCTCTGATGTATGTTGGGCCAGATCTAGTTTTCAACCTTTTCTCTGTGTGCGTGTGTGTGTGTGTGTGTGCGTGCGTGTGTGTGTGTGTGTGTGTGTGTGTGTGTGTGCATGTGTGTGCGTGTTCATATTGGGGTCTATTTCTGATGCATTTCTTCATTGTGGTTAGCCCTCTTGAATTGCTGTTATATGGTTTTTCTGTTTTTTGGGATATGAAACCCAGGACTGATGATTCTATAGAGACAACAAGTAAACTAAAGTTTCTTGGGGGTTCAGTGGGGAAGGGAAGGTACAGAGTAGTTGATATCCAGGAGCTCAAGAAAGAAAGAATGTTTTGAAATGGATTGTGGTAGCAATTTTAAAATACTACTTGAAGTGACTAAACTATGAAGTGAGTTGATATCTGTATTAGCTCCTGATAAAGTATTTTTGGAAAAAAAATGGAGCCAGAATACAAGGCATTGGCCAGATCAATAGCTGCATCTCAGGTACCAGGTACCAGGAGAAATATTAATTTACTCTCACATTAATGTCAAACATGATTCTAGGTTGAGAATGTAACTGGCATTGTAACTCAGCTCCTCGTAAGACAAGACTCTGGATTTAATTGTGAGCAATATCAGTTCTATTACTAGAAAAGATAAAGCTTTCTTTGATGGCACAAATAGAAAGGTTGAAGTCTTTTAAATTGCATTTGAGCCAGGCCTCTGAATCTCTAAGCTTATCTCTCTCCTTGACCAGGTTGTCTATTGTAAGTAGTACCAACCAATATTCTCCTCATAAAGAAAAAAACTGTAGAAAGATATCAAGAGCACAATTACCCAGAGCCTCATTTCTCACCATCTATCAATTGTGCTATTTTAGGCTTTAACACGGTCATCTTACAACATGGCTAACAGCACCTCTTCACTAATAGTGATACACTTAACCTTACTAAAAAAAGCAGAGCCTGAGTTTCCAGTGCCTTTAAACCTTATCATATCTGAGAACCAATTTAGAAAGCTCACTGCTATGAGATTGTTTTTCGAGAATCTTCGCCATAGATGTTATCCTGGGTCCTCTACTGAAGCAATCAGTGATTTGCTTTAGTAGAGAACCCAGCCTAACATATTTGCCTAACCCAGCTTAACATATTTGTCTCTTACACATATGTGTATGTAGGAAGATGTGAGTGTGTGTGTATATATATGTATGTCTATATACATACAAAATTATAGACATGGAATTTAAGTCTGGTTCAAGTTCCTGGGCAAGAGGTCAGATGGAGGCTAATCCTGACTCATGTACCTGCAGGAGCTGATGAACAGGACACACATAGATGAAGCAGGAAGACTGTAGGCTAACTTATGTACCATGGAATGGATCCTCGGTCAATCGAAGGCATCCAAGATCAGAAGTCCACTAATGGCTCATGGGATTCTCAAGTTACAAACAGAAGGTTGACTAACCAGGTACAGGATCCAGATGTAGGAGAAGTGAGATATCGCTAAGTCAATCTATACTAAGAGTAGGCTATATTCCAAATGACACCTTCTTTAATTTTTAACAAGATGTGACTAGACCAGTGGTCCTCAACCTTCCTAAAACTGCAACCCTTTGATAAAGTTCCTCATGTTGTGGTGACCCCCCCAACCATAAAATTATTTTTGTTGCTACTTAATAACTTGAATGTTGCTACTGTTATGAATCATAATGTAAATATCTGATATGCAGGATGTATTTTCATGGTTACAAATTGAATATAATTAAAGCATAGTGATTAATCACAAAGACAATATGTAATTATAGATTGTGAAATATTTATTTCTAATTACAAATAAATGAAATTTTGTCTTGAAGCCTGGTGTAGCATGGGTAACAGTCTTAATATAACAACAGTAAACTACATTGCTTCATTTTGTGACAGCATGCGTAAAAAGCCAACATCAGCGCAAAGATTGAAATAGCTTCTTTCTCACCAGGTCAAAAATTCTTGGGGCAGTCTTTGCAAGAGTACAATGAAGATCACCTTACAAAGCAAGTCTACGTCTGTATGTAGACTTGATAACTAACAAGATGAAAAACCTGTTGGAAATGGAAGAAGGAGCAACACATTCTCACACAGAACAGGATATGACTGCAAACACTTAATCCAGAATTTTGTAACTGTAATTGTAGAGAAATCAGTTCTGGCTGCATTGCTGTTAATAAGGTCAATGAACTCCTCTTATGCTGTCTCAGGAAAATCTTCAACTTTGATTATGAATGGGCTTCTGGAAAGTGAAATTTGGGTGTCAGGTAGATTTGTAAAGTATGATGAAATTTTGTTTGCAAGTATGTGCAAGGGTTCTTTCATAGAAATTATCACCGTAATCCTTTTGTCTGGTTCAATGTCATGTTCCTCAAAGAAAGCAGATAAGGTAGGCATCGTGTAATTTTTTTTTTTTGCCAAAGCTGAAGTTTTATTTGGAATGATCAGATCTTTTCAGACAAATTGAGGCATGTTGCCGTGATAAATTTAACTCATTCAAGATGGAAAAGGGGTTAACCATGTGAGCTATTTTCTGCAGTTCACCTTTATTTCTGAAAAGTGCTTTGAACTGTGGTCTTGCTTTTTGATTAAAAACATTTGAGTTCATCACGATGCTCAAAAACATGTTTTAGAACTTTTCCTCTCAACAGCCATCTCACTTCAGTGTGAAATAGCAGAGCATTATTTGGTGCATCCAACTCATTGCACAGTTGCGAAAACGGTCGAATGTTTAAAGTGCTCACTTTTACAAAATTGACAGAACTTATGATGCTTTTCATTACTTCCTGTAACTCTTGTGGCACTGTCTTCTTTGCTAATATTCTCCAATGAATCAGACAGTGAGTTCTGATGACTTTTGGTGACTCATTCAGTACCAAACGTTGAAATCCAGATCGACATCCTAGCATAGCTGGAGCACCATCTGTGCAAACACCACAAACCTTTTCCCAAGAGATCCTATGCTCTTTCAGAAATGAACCATGTCAAATACATCACTTGCATTAATTGTCATTTCAAGAGGTTTTCGAAAAGGAAACATCTTTAAAGTACTATCATTAATATATCTCACGTAAACTAGTAACTGTGAATAGTTTGCAAGGTCTGTAGATTCATCAAGGTGGATGCTGAATATTGAACGTGGAGCAGATTTAATTTATTGGATTACCTGATCAAGAATATCAGCAGACATGTCATCTAGTCTGCTGTGGACAGTGTCATTAGACAAAGACATTGCACTCAATTCCATAACAAATCCATCTCTGATCATAACTCAAACAATATCTTTGGCCGCTGGCAACAGTAAATCCTCAGCACTGGTGTGAGGTTTCATAGCTCTGGTGATTCTGAGTGCCACCAAATATGAAATTTCAATGGCTGCTACATTTTATTTGTGGTACTTGCCACCAATGTGAAGTCTGGCTTTCTTGAGTCCATCAGTTTTGCTTCTGAAATAGTTGATATCCTTGCTGGCAAAGCTCGGATGGTTGCTATCAAAATGGCATTTTAGTTTGTTTGACTTCATAGTTTTGGCTGATAGAACTTCACAACAAATAACACATTGCGGTTTCTCAATTCCAGCTGTAATTATTGAGATAAAACTATACTGTAAAAAATCCTCACTATATTTTCTTTTCTTTACATTCTTCTCTACATGGCCTATTGTCATGGGATGATTTGCTAATGAAATAATATATAACAATAGCTTTAAAAATACAAAAGATGATAAATGGCATTGTTCAGTCAATACAGTTCATTAAAGTTTTTATGATTTATCATTCTCTGTGTTGTTTTTTTACATACCTTTTCTATCACAAGGGGGCACTACTCACATCAACCACAGCTGAATACAAAAAGACTGATCAGCATCCAGATTAAGTTCCCATGGTACAGATATATATTTTTTTTGCAGTAGTTGGTGATTTTACATTTACCCGGAAATTACTGCTGCTTTCAACACAGCAGCTGCTTTCTACATAGTAGCTTCTCTCCACACATGTGTGACTGGTCCATATAAGCACATTATGGCACCAACCCTGTCACATACACCTGTAATTGTACAGGGTGTATATGCTGGGGTCGGCGTGGTGATGTCATCACTCCAGTTACACCTATGTAGGAGTATCTAAAATGTGGGCAGACCCGCCTAGAGATGGATAGAGGAGTGGTGTCTGGGTTCCTAAGCCCATCAGAAATATGTGTTTTCTGATGGTCTTAGGCGACCCCTGTAAAGGGTCAGTCGACCCCCAAAGGGATTACAACCCATAGGTTGAGAACCACTGGACTAGATTATAGCAAAAGTACTCTACTGCATTATTCCCACAACCACCTGACTATTTGACAGAAAAACCCACCATAAAGTTAACCACACTGTTAAATTAGGCTGTGGGAGAAGCCTACACTGTCATATTGACATAAAACTTAGCTGCCACATAGCTTATTCGTTTCCAAGTTTGTAAATTCTTATGTGAGCAGAAAGCTATCTATCATGTATCTTCTCATATATAGATCAATTGAGAAAGCCCAGCCTGGTCTCTGGCTTTCCATAGTGATCATGGAACAATATGATGGGATATATTCTTGTCCTATATTACAATATTTTGAATGTCAAAGTTGTGGAAGCAATACCACTTCAACACACTCATATTAAAAAATAATATTTGTGATCCATAGATGTGTTTGCTATCAATCTAAATTAATATTTTGGAGGGCATTTTTGTATTCTTTTTATTTTATTTTAATAAATCATTTTATTGGGGGCTTTTACAGCTCTTATAACAATCCATATGTCCATTGTATGAAGCACATTTGCACATATGTTGCCATCATCCTTTTCAAAACATGTTCTTTCTACTTGAGTGCTTGTATCAACTTCTCTTTGTTGTTTTTCTCTCCCTCCCCTATAGTCCCACCCTCATGGACCCTTGATAAAGAATACATTATTAGTATTTTCACATCTTACACAGTCTGCTGTGTCTCTTCACCCATGTTTCTGTTATTCATCACCCTGGTTGTGTGGGGTGGGGGAGGGGTTATATGTTGATCATTGCAATCAGTTCCCCCTTTTTCCTCCCACCTTTCCCATACCCTCATGGTATCGCTACTCCCATTACTATTCTTGAGGTGTATATTTGTCCTGGATTCTGTGTGTGGTGAGCTCTTATCTGTGCCAGTGATCATGCTGTGAACAGTGAACAGCCAGATTTGTGATGTAGAACTAGAGTCATAGTAAGGGGCGGGGGAAGCAGTACAGAACTAGAGGCATGTTGTATGCTTCTTCAGTGCCATACTGTACACTGCTGGCTTGTCCCTTCCTTTAGACCCTTCTGTGAGAGATGTTCAATTGTCTACAGATGGCCTTTGGGTATCCAGTCTGATCCCAATCTTTTACATAAATATTATTGTTTATTTTGGGTCTTCTGATGCATAATACCTGATCCTGTCAACATCTCATGATGACACAGGCTGGTGTGTTTCTTGCATGTGGGTTTTGTTGCTTCCAAGTTAGATGCCCACTTATTTATCTTCAGGCCTTTAAGATCACAGATACTGTATCTTTCTTTTCATTTTGTACTGCTAGATGTTTTAGAAAAGAGAGGAAAAGTTAAATAGAGACGTTTGACAAAAATAGATGTTTATGTTTTGACTCATTTCCCTAAGCATGTACAATATAATTTATTGTATGAAAAAGAGGGTCCATAATTCAAATCCTCTTTTGACAATCCATGTTTTTATTCTATTGATCCTCTCTACTCAAGACAGCCACTATATTGAGTGTGTTATACATTACGACTCTCAATCTCTTTCCACTTTTTAACCAAATATGCTCACTCATGTAGTATATGTCATCCTTGGCTTATGCTTCCAAATTTTTCATAAATTGAATAATTGGTTTTGTGTCCATTCTCCCTAGTTCTCTGGAAAATCCTTAGTTAGGGCTCTTATCTCTAGATCTGGGTTTCCAATTCACCTTTTATAGCTCTACTTTCTGACCTAGCAAAGTTTCAATCTTATAATTATGATTATGTGTCAACTTGATTTTCCTATGGTCATCAATGATTAGGAAGCATATGTAATCATCTTACATTTGATGATCTGATGTAAGCAGCCAATCAGTTGAAAGAGGAATTTCTTTTGGGTTTGGCCTGCATGCAATATATATGAATATCCTAAAAAACAAAAACAAACAAAAAAATGTACCCTTTATCCTACAATCATATCTTAATCCTTTGGCATCTACTTCTTGGTATGTGAGCTAGCAGCCTGCCATCAACCTACTGATTTTAGCTCTGTCAGACTCTGAAACCATATTGATTTAGGATAATCATTCAGAGTCTTACCACAAATTTGGGGCTTGACAACCTTCACAACTACATAATACATTTCCTTGAAATCAATCAATCTCTCTCTCTCTCTCTCTCTCTCTCTCTCTCTCT
>NW_022111301.1:2554793-2625109 GCF_000313985.2 Echinops telfairi | reverse complement strand
TCTCTCTCTCTCTCTCTCTCTCTCTCTCTGTCTCTCTCTCTCTCTCTATATATATATATTTGTTGTAAGTTATCCAGAAATAAAATGGAATGCATAAAGATGTATAACTTAGGTGTTAGTGAGCTGAAATGCACTTGTATTAGCCATTTTGATTCAGGCAGTCATATAGTTTACTATGCCAGAATGACAGGTTGGAAAGAAATGGTGTAGCAGGTAGTATGGCAGAAGCCAGACAAAAATTCAGGGGTACATATGGTAGCCAACTAAAAGGGCAGAGGGGGGGAGGAAAGGTGAAACAAAAAGAGATGGGTGGTAGGGGAATAGGGCAAAAATTTAGAAAAAAGAAAAAGAAAAGAAATGGTGTAGCATTGATCAAATGATCTTCAAGAAATAATATTTCAATATATCTGTTGAAGTACAATGCTCTCTGAGATATGATGCATATTCACAAATAACTAAATTAAGTCAGTTCAACTATTATTCAAATTTAGGCACCAACCTTGAAAACTAGTGATGAAGAACTTAAAGAATTCTACTGGTATCTTCAGTCTGAAATTGATCAAACATGCAAACAAAATGCATTGATAAATATTAGTGATTGGAAAGCAAAATATGGAAACAAATAGAAATGAACAGAAATTGGAAAATATGACTGGTGAAAAAAATGAAGCTGGAGATCACAGAACAAATATTTTCAAAACCAATGACGTCTTTATTGCAAATATATCTTTAACAGCACAAAAGGTGACTATACACTATTACACAGGATAACTTCACCACATGGAGTGCACAAAAATCAAATGGATTATGTTTGTTGGAAGAGATATTGGAGAATCTCAACATAAGCAGTTAAAACAGACAAGGCCCAAATGTGGAACAGACCACCAATTGTCCTTTGAAATTGAATAACATGAACTAATTGAGTTTGAAGAAAATGGACACAAATCCACAGGAGCCCAAATACACTCTGGAATATATCCCACATGGATTTTGAGAACATTCCAGGACCAGATTAGATACATTGAACATTAATGATTAGTTGATGAGGTGTGGTATGACATCAAGAATATCATTGTGTTAGGCTGACTATTGAAACTAATCGTGTAATACTCACATATGTGTAAGAAAGAGTTTTACCTCAAGAAGTAATTATATCATGACACATCCCAGCCCAGGCCAACTCCAGGCCACATCTGATAATAGTTCATAAGTCCCTCTTCAGACTCACACAGCCACATGCAATGATGCAGTGTGTAGGAATATCACAGGCCGGTGGGTAAAAGTCATGTGAATCAATGGTGGTGGAAGCATCCCAGGGTTCTGGCAGGTCTCAGAGATGCTCACCAGAAAGGTGAAGGCAGAGAGAAGGGGAGATTCCCAGGACCCTCCTTATGAGAACACCATGTCCATGAAGAGTTACCACCAGGCTGTGACCCTATTGACAGGCTAGATCCCACCCCTACACTTGTAGATATCTTGAAGTTGAAATGAAATTATGTAACTATCACATCATACATGCAGGAAGCAGAAGGTCTTTTAAAAAACAGGAAAGAAATGAAAAATCAAAGTGGATGTCAGAAGCAACTCTGAAACTTGCTCTTCATTGTACATAGTTAAAGCAAATGCAAAACATGAAGAAGTAAAAATTTGAGAAGAAAATTACAAAGGGCAGTTCAAGACTCATTGTGCCAAAAAGAAGAACTAGTCGATATTCAACCATTTCAACAGGCAGCATATGATTAAGAACCAGTGGTGCTGAAAGAAGGGGTCCAAGATGAAATGAAGGCATTAGCAAAAAGCTAGTCTCGAGGAATTGATGGACAAACAATTGAATTGCTTCAACAAGCTCATGAAGCACTGGAAAAATTCATCCCTCTATGGCAAGATAAAAATTTTCCTCAAAGCATCACTGAAGTAATTGAGTATCCTGAATCTCTCTCTCTCTCACTGACATTGAAATGAGTCTGATTCATATTGACCCTATAGGACTGAGTAGAACTTCCTCTTTGGGTTTTCAAGACCGTGTAGTTAAATAGAATACCTCATCTTTCTCCCACAAAACAGTCGGTGGTTTTGAACTGCTGACCACTAAAATACCAGGGCCCTTCACTGCATATATTTAACATCTATGAAATAGAATAGTGTTCTTTTCATTTTGAGAGTTAATAAATTAGGAAAAGTATAACCTGTGACTTCATAGCCTTCCAGAGAAGCTAAGAAAACGGAGTTAATAAAATATGCAATGAAAATGAAATAAAATATAGCATAGCATTTAATTAAATAATGCAACTCTCTCCAAAAAAGGCATAAAACAGTACCACAGAGTGCATTTATACACAGAGTGACCATGCAAGACAGGGCACAACAGTCCCTGTGGGCTTCTTAAACTATAGATCCTTATGGGGAGCAAAAAGCTCTATCTTTATCCTACGGAATTGTGTGATACAATTTAAAAATGACATAATGATATGTAGGAATACATCTTTAATTAATTAAAAATGTTTCAGGTAAGATCACAGTCAAAAGTGAAAAGAAATCTGTCAGTTTAATTTGCATGAAAGCAAATATTTCTGCATATTTACTTTGAGATTAGTACTGCTAATCAACAAATTAAATCAGTTACCATGGGATCTTGTCCACGTTTATCAAAGAACTGTGTTCTATGGAGTTTTTGTTGAATAATTTTTTTTAATAAGATCACAAGGCTTTTCTTTTGAGACACCCCTGTGTGAACTTTAATCTCCATTGCTGGGAAGGTTAGTGGTTTACCCCATCTAGCGATTCTGCGGCCACTCACTACTCAGGGAATCTGTGTCCACTGTAACCTAGTTTACATTTCTCCTCTACCATCTTTCATTCTTTACACTTCCACAACTTTTAAACTTTTATGGAGCTCAGTCTTAGGAAATTTGTATGCACATCTCCCTAGAGATTGTTTATAGGCTGAGAAAGCAGAGTCTCTGTAATCTCTAAATGAAAATCGAAGTCTTATGAAATGTGATTGTGAAGCTTTGTTTCAACTTGGCTGGCCCAGGATCCTCAGTAGTCTGGCTGTTAAGGCTCCTCCATGAAGTAATCTAACATAATGTCATCCACTCCCTCATGGGATCTACTGTGAGAAGCCAAGCTGTTGTGGGGAAATTATGGTGAAGGTCATGGCCTCATTGATATTTCCTATCAGGTGTTGGCCGATTGATCTATAAGTAGACACTGTGGAGAGTTTATTCACTCTTTCTGGATGGTTAGAACCCTGCATCTGGTTCATCTATTTCTGGATCTTAGAACTTGAGCCAGTGGTCTGCCTTATTGCCAGATGATCATGAAAGGCATCAGTAGCCTATCATCTGATATACAATCACACAATTTGGATGATGACTTTAGATTATTTTGACCCTACAGTATGAAAATCTCTCTTTCTCTCTCAGTGATAAATATATCACTGGTTTTGATTTTCCAGAGAACCTTGCAGAACATATTTGGTACCAAGAGTAGTTCTAGAGAAACAAAATCATAAGGATGTTTTCTAAATTGGTTTTCGAGTGTGGTTTTAATTATCAAAGCACTGATGAAATTGACCCCATTAACTTTGTCTCCATTAATGTGGGTAAGTCGGCCACTGTTAGTAAGAATGATGCTAATCAACAACTTGAGGTGGTAATGCTAAAACACCAAATATCACCATCAGATGACTAGTATGTCTCTGGAGGATCATGTGTTTAATATTTTCCATAAATCATGTCAGGATAAGATGTTTGGGGAAGCAAGTTCGGTGCTGCTAGTTAAAGTAGACAAAGTGGTAAAGGAAAAAGATATATTCTGGGCTTTGGAGTTCCAGCTCAAGTACCTTGTAAACTACCTCAAAGGGTCCACTTGTGTCAGGAATGGAAGCTTTATATCTCACAGTAACTTAGCTGATATTGCCAACAAACAAGCCCAGACTCTTATAATAAAAAATGGCTGAATTACAATGCTAACTGGATTTCCAAACTAGAACAGAATCTGATGTGAACGTGAGGCCATTGATTGGAAAGAAACGGGACCCTGAAGCTTGCTGTGGGACATGTGGACAGATGATCAGGTGAAGGGAATTATTGAGCCCCCAAATTACATTGAATCACTTTAATCAACTGGACTACCTCACCCATCTGAAGAGTAAACCATTATCCTCTCCATCCAGATTACAGTTAGCCCAAATGTGCCTCCTGATATGGCACTTGGACTGTGTCTGGCACATTGTGTGAGGTAGATGGATTACAAGGGAGTTCCCAGGAAACAGCTTCACCACCTATTTCCACTTCTAGACCTATAACTAGGCTTAAGTCACAGCATGTCACAAAAGATGAAGTCCAAACTGGGATGCAGGAAGTGGTTTACTATACTCTGCTAGGTTTTCCTAATATAGAGAACTGCTAGGTTTTCCTAATATAGAGAGGGCAACCCCCCCCCCCAAAAAAAAAACCCAGAAAATTTCTAAAGCTATGTGTTTAATTTCATTTCACAAAACAACCTTATCACCTCCAAATTGCTCTCCATTAGATTTAATACATTTGTCAAATCTGTGAATCCATTCTTGGAAACATTTTTCAAACTCATCTATGGGTGGCTGATAACACCTCCCTTTTTGTTTTTCTTCACCTCTTCTATGTCATCAAATTGCAATTCTTTATGTATTTCTTCACTCGTGGAAACAAAAAGAAGTCACAGAGAGAGAGGTTAGGTGAGTAAGTTGCATGGGGCAAGAGAGGCATGCTGTTTTATGCCAAAGCTAGCTCACAAAGATGGCTGCCTGAGCTTGTCCTGCATTGTTGTGGTGACACAACTAGTGTGCTACCTGCCACACATCAGGCCTTTTTTGTTGCACAGTGTTACACAATCTTTACAGGATCTCTAAATAGAAAGCTTGATTAACAGTCTGACCTGGTGGAATGAACTCCAAATGCACTACGAGTCAACATTTTCATCCATTTGGGAAGTTGGAGCACCTTTGCAGGTGACATCACTGGGTGCACTAACTCAGAGCTTGTTGCTCAGAGTTCACCAAAGGGGGATAATGCATACTATGAAATACCTACCCAGTGGAGTTTTTTCTGTTTTTTTTGAGGGGTACCCCTTCATATATCAACCCAAACATGGAGAATGTATGTGGGAATGATTATAAAAGAGTGTAGTATATTGATGCAAGGATTATAAGTTTGGATCTATCTAGTTTTTTAATATGAGCTCACTAAGCAAAGATTCTTCATTGTATATTTAACTTGAGAGATTGGGAGAAGATATAATAGTTTATTTGCTGGTCCACTGAAGCATGGATTGCAGATGGACTTACACCTTAAGTCCAGTTGAAGTACCAGACTTACCTTAGTAAATTGTAGAAGAAGATATCCAAAAGCTTAGGGAAATTAGCATGACAGGTTGAATTTTTCAGGGTAGAACCATGGACATACACGGAGTGCCCAGAGAAAATACTTTTATTGTTACAAATTTGTGAAGAAATTCAAAGAGATCTCCAGAATCTTTGAAGGCTGTTGTGATTACATTTTTATGCAAATCAGGTTTGACCCTGGGAACTTCCATAATTGATTCAAGACAGGTAATGTGTCTACCATGGAACAGATTGGGAGTGAGGTCCAAGTGACAGCATTCAATTAACGGAGACAAGTTGATTACCATAATGGACAGCAGAGTCAAAGTAGTAATCATCATAGTCTGACTTGCATGAATCTATGGTGTTGGCGACTAAGGCAGTGTCTAGGAGTGAAACAGATGGGAAAGCTACTAAATACTTACGTGACCTAGCCAAGAAGAATTCTACATCAGATGACTGGCAAGCTAACTCGAATTTCTAGAATAGAGAGTCAGAAACTCACTTTCAATCCCTAGCTTGACCCAGTTTACAAACTCACAGTTCTTGAATGAAGGATAGACTGGGTTCCTTTGAGGAAGAACCCGCCTAAGCAAAAAAAAAAAAAAAGAAGAAAAACCCACCTAAGCTAGCAGAGTTTATAATGTTAGTTTTTTCCAAGTGTTGCATAAGGAGATATGAAGTCTTTCACAGGAGTGACTATTTGTTCAGGAAATGAAAAAATCAGAACATTGTCTTGAGTTGACACTAAACTCGGTTCAAAAATACTGCCATTGAGTTGATTCTGACTCATATAAACCCTATAAACTCAAAAATCTTACTGTCATCAAGTAAATTACTATTCATAGTGACCATACAGGTCAGGATAGAATGGGTCTTGTAAATTTTGAAGATTGTAACTTTTACAAGAATAGAAAGTCTTGTCTTTCTACCATAGAGTGACTGGTGTTCTAGAACTGCTGACTTTGCTGTTAGTACCCCAACACCTAGTTACGATGCTATCAGGGCTACTTATCAGACCTATACGACAGTGCAAAATCACTCCCGTGGGTTTACATGAATTTTAATCTTTCTTAGAGTTGAAAGTGTCAAGTTTTCTCTCAAGGATCAAGTGGTGATTTTAAACTGCAGACATTATAGTTAGCAGCTCAATGTTTATTGGTTGTTAATAGTTTATTTCTTGGTTCCCTGAAGCATGGATTGCAATATGGCTTGCCGTACCACCAGGGCTCCCTGGAGACATCCACGTATTTTGAAAGCTTGCCACTCAGGATGGGACCCTGTTAAGACTCTTTTGCTTTAGAGACAATATATCACTTGATTGGATGAGCTACACTGGTCTATCAAGTAATCAAAAAGCTGATTATTTTTGAGTGATGTCCATAATAAGAGAAAACTGCAGAAGATTTGGTCTGCCATGCAATGTGTTTTGCCATTTGGGCCATATGAACCGCTGTTTACTGATTCATGGACTGTGGCAAATGATTTATCTGGATTATCATGGATTTGAAAGTAACATGATTGTAAAATTGGTGAAATAAAGGTGTGGGGAAGGGGTATGTGGATAGATCTCTCTGAAAGGGCAATAAAAGTGCAGAGATTTGTCTATGATTCCAATTCTCCACAAAGGGTTGTCTCTGCAGGAGAGATTAAATCAAGTGGACAGAATCATGTATCTGTGGAATCAATCATTTTTATTCAATCACTTTTATCCTTGCCTAATGGGAACATGAACAAGGTGACCAGGGTGGCATACATGAGGTTGTGAGTGGACTCAGCACCGTGAACTTTGATGTAGCTAGGCAAACTTGGCCACTGCGCCTGCTAAGGGTCTCATCTGCCAGCAGCAGAGACCAACACACCAACACTAAGCCTGTGGGGAGGGTGATCAACTACTAACCAGGTGGAAGAATGACTGCATTGGACCACTTCTATTTTGAAAAGGGCAGAGCTTCTTTCTTGTTGAAATAACAAATTAAAGTAGCATTCTGAATTTGAGTCATTGTTTTCTGAAATCAGCAATTTCCAAGTCATTGTTTAGTTTAATAAACTTGCTACTAAAACCCAATGTTGATAGAAAAGATTGACAAGGTGTGTCTATTAAATTGTGGGTAGGTTAAAATTACTCTAAATGTGTTAGAGTAATTAGAAGAAAACAAAACTCATCTTTTCTTCAATTATTCCTGATTACTTATCTTAGTTTCCAAATAATTAACTTTGTTGTTCTTCACGGTCTGTCTTTCAGATGACTGGTGACTACTTGGAAATGAAATAAAAATAAATAATTGGACATTTTCCTATCAAATAATACATTTAGAAAATGAAATTGTTTACTATAATAATTTACCATTTCAGAATGATCAGTATAGAGAAAGAAATAAAAGTATGTGTTTGTATGCATCTTAATACTTAATTTATAAAATAGAATAGTAGTAGTAAAAAAATAGAATAGTAGTTGTAGATATATTTTTCCTTACATTTCTCCAATTAATAAAATTAAAATTATTTCAAAACATTTATTAAAACTTCCATTTTTAAAAAATCAAAAGGGGCAATGTGTGCTTTCATCAGTAGGTGGTATAGATTTTAATTGCCCTTTTGTTCTGTTTGTTGCAGTAAAGCAAAGTTTACTGAAAGCAAAGAGGATTTGAACCACTTACTGATTAAAGTAACGGAATATAACATTCAATAATGATTATAACTCAACATAAAGAAAAAAATCCTTACAATGGGATCAATAAACAATATCATTATAAATGGGGGAAATATTAAAGTTGTCAAGAATTTCATTTTACTTGGAACTACAATTAATGCCCATGGACAAAGTAGGCAGGAATTCAAACAATGTATTGCATTTGACAAATTTAAAGCAAATGAACTCCTTTAAGTATTAAAGGACAAAGATTGCCCTTGAAGACTAAGGTTCACCTAACACAAACTATGGTGTTTTCCATAGTATCATATGCACATGGAAGCTGTGAAAGAATAAGGAATACCAGAGAAGATACATTTGAATTATGGTGTTGGCAAAGCATATTGAAATTATTTTTATGGAATACCAGAAGAACAAACAATGCTATTTTGGAAGATTTACATCGAAAACATCAAGTCATCTCTGGCGCATAATGAGGATGTTCAACTGTGCCTGCTCCTGGGTCAACCTCACCATCATCCCCGTGTTTGAGTCCATCATTGCAGCCCATATGTCCACACATCTCATTGAAGATATTTCTATTTTTGCTGATCTTCTATTTTACTAAGCCCAAGTTCTGTCATCCTTGCGTCTAAAGAGCATTTTCGATGCAATTCTTCCAAAACAGCATTGAATATCTTCTCTACACTCATTATAGCAATATTGTGTAATAAAAAGTAGGACTTTCTTTTCATTAGTTTCAATAAAATCATACCATAATTTTTTTGGTTTCTAGATTCCTGAGTCAATTCTCTTGAGTTTTTATCTACTTCAAGGAATCCACTTGGTGAACCAGCAATCTTGTGTGGCTGAAACATCTTTGGTGGACACTGAACTGAACTACAACAATGATCAGTACATTGCTAAAGTGTTTCATTGCGCTTTCGCCCAAGAACCTAACCTTCCATGGAATAGGAACAACAAGTTTGTGCTTGTTATTCTATTATAGAAAATGAATTGATTATGGTGACAAAATAAAATAATGTGGAAATAACAATATATTGTTTATGTCATCTACAAATTCTTTTACAATTTTGTAATTGCTCCACAAGCCAAACTGCTGTTATTTTTCATTATTTCTTTCTCACTTGACAACGAATTATGCAACAAACTTCAGCTTACTATTCAGTTTGATGCTGAGCATTTTCCATTCCTCAACCCATGTTACCTAATCGTTATTGAAATATCAAAAGGTCTGAAGCCATTTTACATTTTCTTTGAGTTGAGCCTGGCAACCAAGTGTGGCTTACAGCGATAAGCTAATGCTGCTGGAGCTCATCCATCTGGGCAGTAAAACCATTGGAAGGTTTCAACATTCAAGTCAGAAAGATGAAAAGCAAGTCCTTACCAACATGCATGTTAAATATTTCAGAGGACGTTGGCCCTTATTTTCCTCTAGTTAGATTAGTACAGAGGCAATTTCTCTTTATTAAAGTAGATAACTTTACAATAATTGACAAATAAAGAATATCATCAACACTTTTCATTTAATGGATCAAGTTAATAATAATGAAATAATAATAATATACGTATTCTGAAAGAGTGTAAGCCAAAAATATCTTTCTTTGGCCATGTGTACCATCCCTGTGATTCTTAAATAGTTCTTCTTTTCTCCAAATCAGTTCGTTTTCTTTACTGAATCTTCATGTTCTTTATTGATCACTTTTTTTTTTTAGTTAAATCTCCTTCCGAATTCTGCTGTATTACATTAAAAAGCCAGTGAGATCAGATGGTAAAACATTTCAAATATATCTTAAGAGTTTTATTGACATAATTTGTGTAGCATACACATCAATAGTTCAATCATATCAAGGAGAATTGTACAATTATTACCATATCAATTTTAGAAGCCCCCCACCAATGGTTCTTGATAGCAAGTAGACACTACTTTGTGACCTACATCAAAATACTACTTGTATTATTACTGTATAGCCATCTTAAAGATGTTTCAGATGTTTCAACTTGGAAATGTTCAATTCCTTTCATTCTTTGATTAACATATTTAAAATAAAATTTCCAGCACGAAGATATTTGATCACTGAACTTTGGATTCAAGTGAACCCTGTCTAAATTTTACTCTGTCACTTTCTAACCCTGGCACATTAGAAAACTGTGTACCTCATTTATTTCAGATTAAAACTTTGGAATTAATTTAGTTGCCATAGAATGACAAACACTATGAATTTACCAAATTGCATAGGATTAAAAATGGCACTGTAAATGTCAAACCAGATGCAAACATATCCCATTTAGGCAATGCCTGACTGCAAATACTTAAATGTCCCCATGCATCTTTATCCGTTTGTTTTCTAAAGGAAAGCCATCTCTCTGTTATTTTATATCTCCTCAAAAGTGTTTTAAAGACCTCAACACCGGCCAATTTCAGTACTGAAACATAGGTGGGATACATAGGTAAGGAAAAGGACTGGGCTCTGGGCACTGACTCTAAGGGTATATCTACCTAGGGCACAGGTAAAAAAGTGACATGGCCCGAACGTGTTCCACTTCCCCTTACATACGTCTTCCATTCCACTCTCAGACACCTGTATTGTGATTGCCTGTTCATATTGTCTCCAGCAGTAGCTCCAGCAGCAGCTGCAGTGGCAGTAGTGACAAGAAGTATGACAAGAAGTTAGCCCTCAAAAGGTTTTATTATAGTTTTAACATAACATCCAAATCACAGATGTCCTGTCGCATAGAATGCATTATTGATGTTAAGGGACACACACTCATAAGGGTATCATCATTGTTCAGTTTTCTAACAAATCAAGTGAGAGTAGCTTGGGGGTGGGAAGGAAATCACATGAAATGATATTTCATTCTTCTATGAATGTCTAATTTCTAAACACAGCTGGACCTTACTGTTGTTTTATGCTTATTAATATTTTGTCCAGTTGACCCTATTATACTTGATTTTTCCACTTTCCTTGAAAATTGATGTCTGTTAATCAATGAATTTCCATAAATACTTATTTAGAACTTCACACATTCTGTTTCTCACGTTGCTTACCCTAGTACTGATGAAACAGAGGTAATTGGGTTAGGATGCTTTCATTTTGTCTGTATGGGAGCACATCGTATTAACTTCATTTACCACTTTCACTCTTTCCACTGGTTCTGAGGTAGTGTGGCTCCCTGACATCCTCAAGCAGATATAAGGTTGATATACTCTGATATCCTCAGCACCTACTGTTGTGGTGTACAGCTGACATTTTTATATTTTCCTTCTCTTGATCAGTTGACTCACACTGTCTTACATTTTTTTTTCTGTATCAATAACATCCACCTTCTTTAGACTTTGAAAGTCGTTCAATTTACTACCACTTCAGTTTTTCTTCTCTTCGTAGAAACTTTTTTGAAATTTTGTTTTAAAATAACTTGATTGAATTAATTGCAATAATTGACATAATGTAGTTTTCTTATATTTGTATGTCATCCAGTACTGGAGTTCCAACCTCTTCCTTGCTAGGATATTCACGAGTGAACCTTTTAATTTCTTTTTTTTTTTTAACATTTTATTAGGGGCTCATACAACTGTTATCGCAATCCATACATGCATCAGTTGTGTAAAGCGCATTTGTACATCATTCTCAAAACATTTTCTCTCCACTTAAACCCCCGACATTAGGTCCTCCTTTTTCCCTTCCCTTCCCGCTCCCCCCTCCCTCATGAGCCCTTGATAGTTTATAAATTGGTATTTTGTCATATCTTGCCCTGTCCGACGTCTCCCTTCACCAACTTTTCAGTTGTCTGTCTCCCAGGGAGGAGGTCACATATAGTTTCTTGTAATCGGTTCCCTCTTTCCTACCCACTCTCCATTTACCCTTCCTGTTTCGCCACTCACACCACTGGTCCTGCAGGACTCATCCGCCCTGGATTCCCTGGATTTTCAATTCCTATCTGTACCAGTGTACATCCTCTGGTCTAGCCAGACTTGCAAGGTCGAATTTGAGTCATGGTAGTGGGAGCGGGGAGGAAACATTTAGGAACTAGAGGAAAGTTGTATTTTTCATCGTTGTTGCATCGCACCCTGACTGGCTCATTAGTATGCCACTGGAGATCCCCTTGCAGAGGGGTCTCAGGGAGGAGATGAGCCAGTCAGGGTGCGATGTAACAACGAACCTTTTAATTTCTATCATTACAAAAAGCATTGCTGGCCTGCCTAGCTGAAGTTACTGGATCAACAAATGGATTCCAAGAGCATTGCCTCAAAATGGCCCAGCGATCCGTTATCTAGTAACATAGTCCTTTTTCCCCTGGAACCCACATGTACGTTGGGTGACTGTAGTAAGGATTAGATGTGATACCCCATCTCTCCCTTTTGTTTATTTTAGAGAAATAGTGCAGTTACAAAAGATGCATCAAAATAAGCAATTTCAATTACATCACTGAGGATACTAGGACACATATATCACTGAAGTTGTTGAGGTGACAAGGACCTCACAGTTAAAAAAAAACACCTTTCATGGTGTGCCCTTATAATGCTTCATGGTCTTTATTTCTGGCTAAATATTATCATGAGTTGGGGTTGGTACCAATTATGCTTACTGCCCTATCCATTTGCTTCCACTCAGTACTTTATTTTACTGTGTTCTGTTGGCCTGGCTTTTATGGGGCATTGCTTGACAGCTGATGTCCCTGTTTTCTTGCTGTAATAAGCATATGCTTATCTATTTAATGGAAACTCCTTTCCAGTTATTATGGAGTCATCCACCATGATGAGATCTGATATGATGTAATCATTTCCATGACTGCATCTGTTATAGGTAGGCAATCATTGAAAGGGAGTTTCTTCCGGTGTGTGACCTACATCTATAATATATGCACATTCTGCCAGAGTTCTCTTGCTTTTTTTATGGATAAGTATCTTCCATTTGGCTCATCATTTCCTAAGCTTCGGTTCTTTGTATTTCTTCAGAGATAACTTTGCACAACATGCAGGCAGCACAGAAAGAAGCAGCAGCACTGAAACTTCTTTCTGGAACCTCCCTAAGGACAGTGTTAAAAGAAGTCCTCCCAATGGACAGAACTCCCAGCAGAGCATCTGGTTGTTCACTTTTTTGGGAAGGAGAAATGACCACATATATGATTCATAGACTGTGGACAATGGTTTGGCTGGATGATCAGGAACTTGGAAGTAACATGAGTGGAAATTTGTTGACAAGACTATGGAGGAAGGAAGATGATGGTAGTCATCTCTGAATGGATTAAAGAAGGGAAGATATTTATATCTCATGTGGATGCTTATTAAAGGATGATTTTGGCAGAGGAGGATTTTGATCTAAGGAACCTTCTCTGACAATTTGATTTAGTGAGGCCCCTTGTGTGTAGCTCTGAGGCTAGAAGCTATGTTACTGGTATTTCAAATACCAGCAAGGTCATCCAAAGAGAACCAATTTCAACAAACGAAAAAACAGACTATAAAGAAGGAATAATCTGTCTACTTCTGAGGAATTGAACACTGCAAGCCATATAAATAGTAGCAGGAGATTGTCATATATTGAAAACTTCATTAATAGGAACTGAGATAGTTTATTGTGCCAGCCTGGCTGATAAACACAAGTGGGATTAACTGAAGGGCAGAGAGATAAATGGCTTGGTGAGCCTTGCCTTTCTTGTCTCTCGCTCTGTGATCATCGGACCAGTGTGCGGCTGCCTTGCTTGTTCTGCGCCTCAATTTAAAGATTACACTACCTGTGGGATGCCTAGCCTGTGGACTGTGTCGCTGTAAGTTGAGGTCCCTTTAAGACATCTCTGAAGATTGGGACTGGTGGTTGGTGACCTGCCTTGTGATTGGCTGCTGTGCTGACATAGCCTAGCGCTCTCTACAAATAAAGGAAGATCTGGCAGCAGACTAGACTTAAAGGACTGCTAGTCTCTAACTTTCTCTCACAGACGTGAGTTGCACTGAGCCATTTGTAGTGCTTTCTAATTTAACTGTTTATTTCTTGTATTATATATTTATCTGTATATGATTTAATAGTTCATTTCTTGTTATCTATCTAATTATCTTTATAAACAAATATATTAAATTATCAGCAATTTGGTTTTATCTCTTTAGAGAACCCTGTCTAACACAGCAACATGATATTGTCATAGAGTAGTAGGAGATGTGTCACTCAGCTAAGAAAGACCTCAAAATATGACTGAAGACTAGCCAGCTCCTCAAAGGGGAGTCGACCATAATGACATGGATGGGGAAGAGCCTGCAGGAGTAACGTTTTGGGACCTTTCATTTGCTGATTAAAATGACTCAAAATGAGGGGAAAAAAGATTAAAACATCTATTACTATTGGAAAATAAAATGCATGCAGTATAAACCTAGAAAAAGTGAGGTTATCAACAATGAAATTGAATGCATCCATATCATTATCCACGGTGTTAATGAATTGAAATACACCAACATTGGCCATTTTGAATGAGGCAATCATATGGTTTACCGTGGCAGGAATGACAAATTCAAGAGGAATGTGTTGCATTCAAAAAGGACATTTCAAGATCTGTCATAAAGTATAGAGCTCTCTGGGGTAGAATAACAAATATCTTTATATGAGGAAATCCAGTTTAAACAAATGTTATCCACATGTATGCTCTAACCACAAAAGATTCTGGTGTCAAATTGAAGAATTTTAGCCCTATCTTCTGTCTGAAATTGCTCGTGCATGCAATCAAACAAGATACATTGATATTTATTGGTGACTGGAATGGAAAACAGGAAGTAATTGTAGTTGGCTATATGTTCTTGGGGATAGAAACAAAGCTGGAGATCACATATCTTTTTCCAACAGCATGCGGACTTCTCCCAATGGAATACAGAGAAATCAAATTGACTATATCTGTGGGTGGTAAGATAAAGGATCTCAGTATCAGTAGTTAAAACCAGGCCTGGGGTGGATTGTGGAACAGATAATCAGTTACTCATATGTAAGTTCAGGTTAAAGCCGAAGAAAATGAAAACAAGCCCACTAGAAGCAGAGTACAACCTTGAGTCTTTCTCACATGAATTTGAGAACATCTCAAGAACAAATCTGAAACCCTGACCGCTAATGACATAAAACCTGATAAGCTATGGAAAGACAAGAAGAACATGATTTAGGAAGAAAGCAAAGGTAATTAAAAAGACAGAAAAGAAAAAAAGATCAAAGTGGATATCAGAAGGGAGTCTGAAACTTACTGTTAATCTTAGAGCAGTTAAAGCAAATGGAAGGAACAATGAATAGCAAGAGAGCTGAATCGAAATGTTTCAAAGGGCAGCTCAAGAAGAAAAAGTTAAAAAGTATACATATATATAAAGAACGTAGAACTAGAAAACCAAAAGGGAGTTGTGTTAGACAGGGTTCTCTAGAGAAATAAGACCAGGGCAGTTAAGATTTTAGAAGATAGATAGATAGATAGATAGATAGATAGATAGATAGATAGATAGATAGATAGAAAGATAGATGATACAACATAAGAAATAAATAGATAATTATTCTATAGAGCTTATATTGCTCAGTACAATTCAATTCCATGAGACAGCTAATATACTGGCAGTACTTCAAGTCTCCAGGGCCGCTAGGTGCAAGCCAACAAATCAGACAGCTGAGTCCTCTGTAGGGTAATTCAGGCCATCTGGCCACAGACAGCAAACAGCAAGGCAGGTCACCAACAGTCAGCCAGATGACAGGGTCTGACAGTCCCCAGCTAAAGCAATACATGCACCAGTAGTGTGGCAAAGAAGGTCTTGAAGGAACCTCAAACTACAGAAACACAGCCCACAAGTTGGGGACCCCGCAGGTAGTGTAGCTGGTAAGATGAAGCAGAGAACCAGTTAAGGCAGCCACACACTGGTCTGATCATCAAAGAGCAAGAAACAAGACAGGTGAGGCTCGCTGAGCCATTTATCTCTTCCATTAAACTGCCCTTCAATTAATCCCACATGTGTTCATTGGCCAGATTGACACAATAAAGCAACCTATCACAGGAGTAGTATGCTCAGCATATTTGATTGAAAACTCAAGACAAAATTCAAGCTCAAGAAGCAATATTGAAAATTTCCCTAGGCAAAATATCAAATCATGTGGGAAGCAACAAAAAAAGAGAAAAGAATATGCAGAGGCATTGTACCAAAAGAATTAGTCGACAGTCTAGAATTTCAAGAGGTAGCATATGAGCAAGAACTAATGGTACTGATGGAAAAAGTTCAAGCTGCATTGGAAGAAGTAACGAAAAGCAAGGCTCCAGGAATTGAAGGAATACTAGTTGAAAAGTTTCAAGGGCACCAGTCACTTACCCATCTATGCCAGGAAATTTGGAAGACAGCTACTTGGCCAATTGACTGAAAGAAATCCATATTTGTACACTTCCCATAAAAACGTGACATGAGAGACTGCTCAAATGATAGAGCACTATCATTGCTAGCATATGAAAATAAGTGTTTGCTGAATAACAGTTGCAGCAATGCATTGACAGGAGCTGTCAGAAGTTCAGGATGGATGCAGAAGAGGACAGGGAACAAGGGATATCAGTGCTGCTTTCAGATGGATCTTGGTTGAAAGAAGAGAATACCAGAAAAATGTTTACTTGTGTTATATTGGCTATGACAAGGCATTTGACTGGGTGAATTATAACAAACTATGGATAACCTTGAGAAGAATGGAAATTTCATAACACCTCACTGTGCTCCTGCAGAACATGAACATGGATCAAGAGGCAGATGTCTGAACAGAACAAGGAAATGCTGCATGGTTTAAAATCAGAAAAGGCGTGTGTAAGGACTGTATCTTCTCACCATGCTTACTCAATCTGCTGAGCAAATCATCAGTGAAGCTGGCTTCTATAAAGAAGAATGGGCATCAGAATTGAAGGGGGGTTTACCATCAACCTTTGGTACACGGATGACACAACTTTGCCTGCAGATGAAGATCAAGAATTGCAGTCATTAGTATGGGTTGCAACTCACTGCAAAGAAGACTCATATCCTCACAACTAGACCAATAAATAACATCACGATAAATGGAAAAAAAGGTGAAATTGTCGATGATTTTTCTTGCTTGGATGCACAGTCAGTGCTTGAGGAAACAACAGTAAAGAAATCAAAAAAATGTTTCTCAGTTGGTAAATCTGTTGCCCACGGTCTCTTTAGAGTTCAGAAAAGTTTACCTGAAGGGCTAAATTTTGCCTGACATAAGGCAGGATATTTTTAATTGCCTCATTTGCATAATAAAGTCAGATGCTGCATGAGGAAGACTGAAGGAGAATCGGTGCATTTGAATGACGGTGCTGGCAAAGAATATTGAAAATACCATGGACTACTAAAAGTACAAACCTATCTAAGTGAGGCCAGAGTGCTCCTTAGAGGCAAGGATGGCAAGGAGAAGGACATCTTGCTGGGCAAAGTGGACAGGCAGCAAAAAAGAGGCAGGTCCTCGAAGAGATGGATTGGCACCATAGCCACAACAATGGGCTCAAGGAGAAGAACAATGTCTGTGGGTATGAAGGGTGGCAGGACATTGATTTCTTCTGCTGTGCCTTGGGTCGCTATGGTTTGTCCCAAACTGCAACAGCATAATTTAAACATTCTCTTCAAAGAATGTTTGGAAAGGACTGTTCTAGATTGACCCCTATCATTGCTCTATTATTAATGCTTCTCTGGTCTGTCACTTCACTGTCTCTGATTTGACCTTTCTTTTGCATGTCTGTGACCATTCTTACTCCTTATCCCTGCTCTTCCACTCTTCCTTCCATGGACCCATCTTTTGGTTGCTCTAAAACTTTTGAATATGTATACTTTAAAGTTATTTTAACATATTTCATTAGCCCTTTAGGGAATTTTGAAAAAAATTCACCAGTCTGTCATTCATTATTATAATGAATATCTGGACCCTTTTAGAATGATTACTTTCATAGTGTTACCAGTCAGAATTATTACTTTGAAAACCTCACTTGTTCTCCCATAAATCTTTAGTTCTCTGCTTTTTTGTACTCATTTTGAGCTTGTTTTAACTCTATCTATGCACGGTGAGTTCCTTAAAACAGAATCAGTGTCATCTTTTATTGTTCCTCTTCTATCTATACTGTGTATTTTTCAGTGCACAACAGAAATTATATCCCCAAACACCTATGCAATTATTTATTTTGCCTGTTCAAATTCTACTTGCTCTTTGCAAATCAACTAAAGTATTTCGCAACCTCAGTAGGACGATCTCATTTTAATTCCCCAAACTACATGCATTTGGGGTCTTCTCTTGTGCTCATTATGTCATTATAATATAAAATATAATTTAGTTTCATGAATTAAGATTTTAAATGAAAAAGCCAACTCCAAATTTTGTGTCAGTTACTGCATATAACTTCTAGAATTCATAAGCAGCTGTTTTTTCTTGAAATGTAATGTAACTCAGAATTGTGACATTGTATGATCTAACTAGTGGTTAATTTAGTACCCTGCATCTCTGTTAGGTCTGAGTAACTAATTGGCAAAAATAAAATTTATTTTTAAGTTACAGATTTTAGCAAAGTGTCACCCTGGCATAGTGTTAGTATACGTTTTTAATGTAGAAATAAAGTAATAAATACAAAAACCATTCTAAGTAAGATGTTTCCTCTTAATATTTTTAGGTAATTTTGCCATCACATACTAAAATCACAATACGCAAATGATAATAGGGGCTCATTTAATTCAGGAAGGTTCCTTTTGTCAATCCACATACAGTATAAGATGTCTTTTAAATGTAGAACTTCTTTATGCATTGCATTAGTATTTAAGTACATTAGAAAAGTGTATTAACAGTTTACTTAAAGAGTAAGCAACTTCAACAGTTAGAAGGTGTTGGAATCCATGAATCTCATGTAGTTAACTGAATTATCAAATTACTTGGACTTATTAAAGAATTATTCCAACATTATTTGATAGCATCATTGTTTAAATTCACTATGGTTTCATTTTAATTATATTCAAATATTTTTTGTCTAATCAATGTGTGAAGAATAGATTTTAAAGTGTATTTAAAAAATCAATAGTACAATTTATGTTTAATTTAGAACAATGACAGTGTATCCCTGTGGAACCAAATGCCATTTTCCTGAAGTTAGTGCTGAAATCATTTCTTGATGTACATCACAGTTCAATGACCTCCTCTATTACTTACTTCTGAAACGTCCATTTTTCAGTACAAGTAGTTTGAAAGACAGTGACTTTACTAAGATTGAATGAGGTGGAAAGAACATTTCTAGTTGCTACTAAGGTTTCCTTTTAGTAAGCAGTATGCATGGAAAACCAGAGTGGATAAGGTTGTCAATGAGCGACTTCTCAGAAGCAGTTTCACCATGATTTATTTCCAAAGCAATTATGGGTGGCCTTGAACTTCCAATTCTACTGTAGTAATTAAGTCAGTTGACCAATGTACCATCCAGAGACTCTGAAAACTAAGATAGCAAATGTTTAATGAATACATTCTAAGATATATACAGCTAGCATTTAACTTTAGTTGAGATCTTGGGATATGTTAGCTCCCTGTGATGAGACATTATTTCTACATTATTGTTTGAACTAAAAAAGCAATATTATATACTAAAGGTTTAAGTGTATTTGTAATTTTATATACCATTTCTACCTTGTGCAATAGGAGACTATTATAATGCTTTGTTGCTCAAGAAATTATCCCATATTTTGATTTTATTTGTGAAAATTGTCTGTTATGGAGTACCAAATACCTCAATATTGGGATTCCTAAACTTAAGCACTTTAGCACTTTCGACAGTCTAGTAAAATTAGGGACAATATTTAAAAATAATTTTTAAATGCTTAAAATAAAAATACACATATGATACAAAACAAGTTATCAATATTCATCATTTAATTTTTAGGATGTTGTTGTTAGGTGCCATCGCGTTGGCTATGAAGCACAATGACCCTATGTACAACAGTATGAAACATTGCTTGGTACTGCGCCCTCATCACAATCGTTCCTGTACTTGAGCCCATTGTTGCAGCCACTCTAAGTCCATCTTGTTGAAGGCCGTCTTCTTTTTTCCGGCCCTCTTCTTTACCAAGCATGAGGTCTTACTCCAGGTACTGGAATTTCTTCTTCCACAACAGATGTTTGTCCTTTTGGCACGACAGAGTACTCTATGTCTAACTTTCGCATGCATATGATGCAATTGAAAATAACATGGTTTGGATCAAGTGTACCTTAGACTTTGAAGTAACACCTTGCTTTTCAATACTCTAAAGAGGTATTATGCAACAGATTTACCTAATGCAACTAACCTTTTGATCTCTACAGTGCTTCTTCCATAAGCATTGAGTGTGGATCCAAGCAAGAAAATTTCTTGACAACTTCAAATTTTTCTCCATTTACTAGCATGTTACCTGATGGTTCGTTTGAGAGGAGTTTGGTCTTTCCATAATAAGTTGTGAATTATTTTAGGACACATTTTATGAAATAAGAATTTAGATGATTTGGAAATTGTGGGACACTATATTCTGACCTAATAGGAGCTTGCTTCTAGTCATCCTTGTCACCACTCTTGATGTTGCTACTGAGACTGGAGCTGTTGGTGGAAGTGGCCAGAAGAATGGCTGTGAAGAGAATATCCAGGAATGAGAGGATTGGGGAGGAATTGAGCACGAGTAATCAAGCAGGGTAAGTGGATCTTGTGAGGTCCTTACTCTCTGCTGTGCCGGCCTAGGTAACAGGACCTAAGATCCAAAATATATTGAATAGAGCTCACTTGAATTTAGACATGGTCTCAAAAACAGCTTTGATGCATTGAACACTAATCATGATGAAGACCAGAGGAGTTGTATGTGGACCTCAAGAGTACAATTCTTGAAGTAAACATGTAGAGATCATTTAAAAGAAAGAATCATGGGGAAAAAGATATCAGAAGAGACTATGAACTACATTATTGAATGTAGAGTGGCTAAAGGAAACTGAAGGCATGATAAAATATTTGAAAAGAATATTTCAAAGAGCAGTTGGAGAAGACAAAATATAATATCAAAATGAAATATGCAAAAATCTGGAATTAGGAAAGCAAAAGGGAAAGCCACACTCAGTACTCAGTATTTCTTACATTAAGAGAACTGAAGGGGGAAAAAGTAAGGCTAGAGTTTCAATATTGAAAAATTCTTTGGGGGGAAATAGTGAGAAATGCAGGAAACACCAACGGAAATTAGGATGAATTCAGTCACTCTACCCAAAATAATTGGTTGACATTGAACCATTTCAAGCTATGGCCTATGATCAAGAACCAAAGTTATTGAAGGATGAATTCCAAGTGACCCTAACAAATTGGTAAAAACAAGGCTCCAGGAATTTACAAAATGGAAATTGAAAAGTTTAAACAAACTCATTAGGCACTGGAGGTATTTACTCTTTAGATATTTACTACCAACAGAGTTTGAAAGCTAACTACCTATCTATGTAACCAGAAAAAAAATACATTTTTGCCAATTCCAAAGAAAGGTGACCCAACAGAATTAGAAAATTATAGAAAATTCCATTATCACATGCAATTAAATTTTTTTCTGAAGATATTTTCAAGAAATGGTCCCAGCAGTACATCAACATGGAGTGGCCAGCTGCCAGAGGACTTGGACAGAGCCAAATGAAGATTGAACATGAGAGTGGGGCAGGAGAAAGTCAATAGAAATAGAGGAAATAACTAGGAGGCAAAAGACATTTATAGAGGTATATGTATATGTAACTATATTACTATATAATGATAGGGATATAGGTCTAAGTATACATATATTTATATGTTAAGTATTAAGGTAGCAGATGGACATTGTGCCTCTACTGAAGTCCTCCCTCAATGCCAGAATACTATTTTGTGGTAACCTGGCATTCTGTGATGCCCACCTTCCTGGTATGATCACCGAAGACATAATGAATGCACAAGTAAATGTGGTGAAGAAAGCTGATGGTGCCCAGCTATTACAAGATACAGCATCTGGGGTCTTTGTACTAGTCTGGATACATTAGAGAAACAAATCCACAGAAATTCATATGTATAAGAGAGAGTTTTATATAAAGGGTAAGTGCACATCAAGAAAACATTCCAACCCAGTGCTGCCCAAGCCCACACGTCCAACATTAGTCCATATGTCTGACACCAATCCCCAAAGTCCCCCTCCATCTCACAAAATGCACACAATGATGCCAATTGCAGGAAGAAAACCAAATCCGTGAATGTGTAAGCATATCGGCTCTGGCAGGAGTCTCCAAATGGCTACTCAAGCACCCAGGGCTGCATTGGGGTAGGTCCTGTGGCTTCTCCTCGGGGATGTCTTGCATAAAGTGAGCCTTGCCAGCTGAAGCAGGGAATTGGCTATGGCAGCTGCAACCTGGTCCGACCATCAGAAAGCAAGAGGTCTGAGAACTAGAAAGGCAAGGTTCACCAAGCCATTAATCACTTTGCTCTTCAATTAACCCCATAAGTGTTTATTGGCCAGGTTGGCATAATAAACTAACTATATAAATCTACTCCTTGCCAACTTGGCACCTGTACATAATTCTTTATCCTCACAATTGCAATTAAGTAATACCTACACCTTAATCCTGTAATCCTGTGAATACATTCCCCACACCTATGAAAGTTTGTAAGCCAACCACTTTATTCTTTTATCCCCCAATTTTGGGTATCAAATTTATATACTTTGCACTTATATCAACCCAGTGTTCTGAGGATACAATCATATTTTTTGACATGAAGAACCTTCATTCCAGTTGGAACCCTGTGAAGTCTGCATCCATAAGAAAAGTCAAATCTGGACAGGCCATCTAAAAAGTCAACAAAAATATGCACCAGTTCACAGCCTCAAAAATCTCTTCATCTGGTCAGGTTCTGGTCAACTCAATGTGGGATCTCTGACTCAGCCTCCACAGGGTGCTCACTGGTCGCCTGCCTTTAGACCATAGGCTCTCACCAATACTCAACAAGCCTAACCCCCTCGTGCTAGGTCATGAACTTTAGACCAGTCAACCTGCTCTCATCTTCTCCTTTATTTCCTGTAAACCAAGTCCACAGGTGTCAGTGGCCAAATTCAACCCACCTCTTTATCGCTGCATTTCTCCCACTTCCACTCAACAAGACGATCCAACTGGTCACCAAGCAAGCATCTCTGCCTGCCAATAGGCGGCCTTTAATGCTCCATCCCAGAGAGGAGTTTTCTTCATGGTTCTAGGTTTTTTCCAGCTTCTGACAAAGACCATTGGTTCCTGAGTACTCCAAAACACTGGTGGGGCATATCTTTTCAAAGTTTTCTTTGCAGGTATGGCTTAAACCCACCTGAAGATCAAATTTTAAATTCCGAAAGCAAGTGGGCTTACAAATTTTGTATTTTCATACTTTCCATATTTTCCCTAGAAAACAATCGAGTAAACAGTGTGGCTTTATCTGACCTCTGGCTAGACAAAGAATAAAAACTACCATGATGGAGAAGTAAAACAAACATCTACTCTCCATCTTATGATTTGTTTCTCCAGTTCCCTACTCCCCAGGTACCATAATGTGCTAGTCTGGGAACATTAGAGAAACAAATCCACAGAAGCTCATATGTATAAGAGAGAGTTTTATATAAAGGGTAAGTGCACATTAAGAAAACATCCCAACCCAGTGCTGCCTAAGCTCAGAAGACCAACATTAGCCGTATGTCCAACACCAATCCACAAGTCTTCCTCCATCTCACAAAACACACACAATGATGCTGACTGCAGAAAGAAAGCTCAATCAGTGAATGTGTAAGCATCTCAGTGCTGGCATGGGTCTCCACATGGCTGCTCCATTACCCAAGGCTGCATCGGGGTAGGTCCATGCAGCTTCTCCTCAGGGATGTCTTGCAGGAAGTGAGCCTTGCCAGCTGAAGCAGGGAACTGGCTAAGGCAGCTGCACCCTGGTCCGACCATCAGAAAACAAGAGACCCAAGAACTAGAAAGGTGAGACTCACCAAGCCATTTATCTCTCTGCCCTTCAATTAACCACACATGTCAGATTGGCACAATAATCTCTAACTATCTCAGTCTTAATGGTTTGAAGATAAACAAGCAGCCATGTAGCAGGGATGCAACAAAGCCCACTTGGAAGAATCACACCAGCCTGTGTGATCATCAGATGTTGAGGGGATCAGGTATCAGGCATTAGAAGACCCCAAACAATCATATTGATGCGAACAAGTGGGGTTGGAGTAGAGACCCAAAGCCCATCCGTAGACAATTGGACATCCCCTCACAGAAGGGTCACAAGGAAGGGATGAATCAGCCAGGGTGCAGTATAGTACCAACAAAACACACAGCATTCCTCTAATTCTTGAATGCTTCCCTCTCTACCACTCCACTATAATGACCCCAGTTTACCTCACAAATCCAGCTAGACTGGAGCATGCACTCTGGTAACAGCTCATGACACACAGAATCCAGGAGAGCTAAATGCTTCACAGAAAGTAATGGTAGTAGTGATACAATGAGGGTAAAGGGAAGGTGGGGGAGAAAGGGGAGAGAGAGGGAATCTATCACAATGATTGACATATAACATCTGCCACCCCTAACCCCACAGACAGACAAACAACCAAAACGTGGGTGAAGAAATGCAGCAGATGGTTCAAGATATGAAGATAATAATAATTTATAATTTATCAAGGATTCACAAAGAGTCAGAGGTTGGGAAAGAGTGGGGGAAAAAGAGGAGACTACTTCTTGATATAAAGCTCTCTCTTACACATATATAGTGCTATTGGATTTATTTCTCTAGTCAGCCCGACCTAACATAGTCTTGGTGAGTTGGAGTTGACTCAATGGCGGTGAGTACCTGGGGTGCAGCATGAGATGTATATGCAGTCTAGATTTGTTATATATCCTGTGCTCAAGGGGTGTTTGGGAAATCCCTTTAGTATATATACTCAGGTTTCCAATACTAATATATTAAGAATGTTGCTAATAATTAGCATATATTTATACAATACTTACATATCTGACATTATAATTAAGTAGTCTATTTATATTAACTTTTAATCCTCACATCAAAAACAAAGTATATATCCTAGAGGCAAAAATCAACCCCACTGCTATTTAGTTGATTATGACTTGGGTTTCAGAGATTTTAAATATTTATGGTAGCAGGCAGCCTCACCTCTCTTCTGCTGAATGGCTGGGGGACTTGGACCACCCACATTACAGTTAGCAAGCCAGTGCTCACCCAATAGTTTCACAGGGGCTTCTTCAAGTACCAAGATATCCCTATTTTTTAAGAGGTCATCAAGGCTCAGAGAAATTAAATAGCTGACTGAAAAAAAAGGTAACAAAAGCATGAACATTATTCAAGTGTTTGAATTCACAATTACTCGTTCAAAGTCCAAAGCAGTTACACAAAATAATTTTTACATAGGATGCCTTAATAATTTTATTTTGTGTATAGCAGCATGTCATAGTACTGTGAATATTTCCCTTTCATTGTTTTTAAAACTACAGAACTGTAAATGATGGACCTTTTCTTATATGCTTCCATTTCACAATCCAGATAAATACATTAGTAAGAATATGTTTATTTTGTAATATATATTTATACATTTTGTAATATATGTGGCAAAATGAGTTTTAAAATAATGTAACATATTTCTATCTTCTTTTTGAACTTTACAAATAATTCATTAAAACACAGATACTCAAGCACAATAGAAAGCAAGCAAAGTATGTACGTTGCAAATGCGTGGAGTATGTGTCAAGGGTGATAACGTTGATGACAAGAATAATTTGTGAACTGCCTGAAATTTTAACTTACTCTATCTCTATATCTATCAACTTAAATAAAATCTAAAGACTGCTTCCATAATTAAGCACTCAGTGAATTAAAAAAAATGAAGTTGATATCATTTGCATTTTTTTCAAAGAACACCTGCATTTATTTCCAGGATCTTTTTAGAGAAGATTACAGCTGCTAATGCTGTGACTTACGAAATATATAACATTAAGGTCATGAAGAAGAGCTAGCTATGTTATGCATATTTCTACTATTCTAAACAAAATAAAGAAGACATATTTTTAGCTTCACACTTTGTAGTACATATAAGTTTCAATAATACCCCAATTTTGAAGTCCAAATATGATATTGGCTGATATTTTCCCCTGACAGTGTCTGAAATGGAGGTAGCTGAGGAAGAACATACTAAAAATACATGCCGTAGGCTTATAGCGAAATGTAGTATGCTTACCAATTCTCAATATGATGAAGATTTTTTTAAACCAACTTTCTCTTTCCTTGTCCATTGCTCTTACTTTCTTTCTCATATACACACATACTCAGAAAAGAGAAAAAGATTAGTAATTCCATACTCTAATTTTTGCAAGATGCCTTAGATGAATAGAGCACATGATATTTTAACATACTTATATGATTATACATTTTTGAATTATTTAAAACTTATTCATTAAAAAGTTTTAAGAGAAAGTACACATTTTGTTTATAGCCTCAAATTATTTTAGAATTTTTTCCACTGAACTTCTGTTAGTAAATTAGAATATTCCTTATAATTTTCATTAGCATGTGTTGCACAATATTTTTAATCTGAAAATAACTTTACATCACTTCTGATTCAAAATATTTTTTCTCGTGTATACCTGTTGATTGAGATTTATTTTCATTCATCATATTTCCTATTGGCACACATTTCTGTTATTGGTATGGCAAACATCTGTAAAAAAAATTTTTTTTTTAATTTAACCAATCTGCCTTATTTCTCTGAATGTTTTAATTTTTTCCCTTTGTCTTTTACTTTATTTCAATACTATAAATCTGGATGTAGATTAATATTTATTCACCTGCGTATCTTCATCTAAAAATTGGTGAGTCTTACCCATTTAGGTATGGGAGGAATTCACTAATTTATTTTTCCTTGTAACATTTCCTTATCTCCATCGATTCATCTATCTCATCACTTGCTCTATGGGCCAGGTAGCTCTGCCTCATGCTCCGATCCTGGTTCTACTTCTGCGTCTTCATTGCTACTTCTCTGGAGTCATAGTTTGCTAACCATGGTTTGAGGCGATTCAGTGCAGAGGGAACTAGAGTCCACGTGACCCCCTTTCCTGCTTTGGACATGGCTCATTTCATACTCGAAAGGATGACCGCATCGATCAATCACCGTGTTAGATTTCCAGGATTTATAATCACAATTAACCTATTATCTCTCACAACTAAATAATATCCTTCTATTAGCATCTTCCACACCCTTCTCTAACCTGGATCAAACAGGAAAAATATATATATACCCAATGTGTATGGCCTCACTTAGTCATTTGTGGAAGTTCCCAAGACTATGTTTAAAATAGCCATATTCACAAACCATTGCACCACCGGACCTAAATGTACAGGAACTCCGGTGGCACACAAATGTATTTCTATTGTATTTGATAAAAGTCAATTTTAAGATATAACATCTGCAGTCCTAAGTAAAGCAAATTGAATCTTATTTTGGCATTCCCTCCTTTATAACATTTTTTTTTGCAAACAGATATTATGATGTTGTAATTTGGCAATAAAATCAACTGTGCATGACTTCTAATCAGTTACTGTCAATGTTCCCAAAGGGCTTTAACTCAAACTCAATGGCCATCGATTAGGTGCCCACTCATAGTGACTCTATAGGACAGGATAGAACAACCCCTATAAGTTTCCACGACTGCCACTCTTAGCGAGAGTAGAAAGCCTCATTTTCTCCCTCAGAGTGGAATGAGAAACTGCTAGTCTTGCAGTTGGCAATAATTTGAAAGTAGTACTCCTACATAGGACATACAGAAGTCATAAAGAATCATTTAAAACTTGAAATTTTTCAGGCTTTAAATATCCATCTCATGTTTCCTGATAAATATAAAACTATATTTCAGAAGATGCTTTACAGCTACCTAACTACTGTACATAAGAACACACCTTTAACATTTTCATTAAAGTAATCTAATTGACAAATATGTACTGAATATTTTTTCTAGTATAGAAGTGTGCTGCAGTTTCTTACTATTACAGGAACAGTAAAGTTCTGAGCTGTTGATGAACCTTTGTTGACCATAAAATGCTACTTAATATACTACATATTAATCTCTTCTTAAAAGAAATATATATACCACTTTTAATGTATCCATGTATCAACATTTAATGAGTGTTAAGTGCCTTACCTAACAAATTGTAGAAAGAAAAAATATACAAAGGTACCCTTAATCTATTGGTTCATTACATATAAAAATTGATAATGTAGTTTATTAGGAATACAAACACTGAAGATAATACTTATCTGTGATAGGACATAGGTGCTACAGTTGAAAGATCAATTCCAAAGATTTATACCAAATATTCTTTGGTATACATTTTGTTTGGACAAAGAAAATCATGTGAAAATAAGTTATTTTTTAGAGTTCTGGTCAAACAAGTCTTGCCATCCCTGCTTCTAAGGAGCGCTCCGGATGCATTTGCTCCAAGACAGTTTTGGATTTTTCTTTTAGAAGTTCCTGATAGGTTCGCTATTCTTTGCCAACACCATATTTCAAAGGCATCAATTATTTTCAAAAATCCCTTATTCACTGTTCAGCTTTTGCATGCATGTCAGTAGTGTAAAATCGTATGACTTAGGTAAGGTTCAAACTTGTAGCTCTTGTGCAGCAGATTTACCTAACGGCATACGGCTGTGAAAGTTGGACATTGAATAAGGAAGACCCAAGAAGATGCATTTGAATCCTGGTGCTGGTAAAGCATATTGAAAGTAAGAGGGCTGCAAGAAGAACAGTGGAAGATGTACAGCCAGAATGCTCCTTAGAGGCAAGGATGACAAAAAGCCCCTCATAAATCTTTGGACAGGTCAGGAGACACCAGTCCCCAGGGAAGGGCATTATGCTTGGAAAAGCAGAGGAACTTGAAAATTAGAAAGGACCTTGGATGCATTTGCCACAGATTGACACAGTGGGTGCAAGAATGGATTTGAACATAAGAACAACTGTGAAGATGGAGGAGGATCGGGCAGTGTTTTGTTCTGATGCCCAGTCTGTGCCATCCCCACCATTTTCCCTGTGCCTGCATCCATTGGTGCAGTCACTGTGTGGTTTTTGCTCCTGGAGAGCCTTCTTTCTAGTTTATCCACTTTGCCAAGTACGATGGTCTTCTCTAGGGACTGGCCTCTCTGACAACATGTTCAAACTATTTAAGATGAAGCCAGGCCCTCCTTGCATCTAAGGAGCTCTCGGGCTGTACTTCTGAGACAGATTGGTTTGCCCTTTTAGCAGTCCATGGTATTTTAAATATGCTTAACCAGCAACTCAACACACATGCATCAATTCTTCGGTTTTCCTAAAACAATGTCCGACTTTCACATGTATATGAACAATTTTAAAGAGCTTGGTTTGGGTCAGATGCAACGTAATCCTGAACATAAGATTCTTGCTTTTGCACATTCTACAGAGGTCTTAGGTAGTAGATTTGCCTAATGCAATGCAACCTTTGATCCCTTAACTAGTATTCCATGAGCATTGATTTTGGAGTCAAGCAAGAAAATGTCCTTGGCAACTTCAACCTTTTCTCCATTTATCATGAGGTCGTTTATTGGTTTAGTTACGAGGATTTTGGTCTTCTTTACATTGAGTTGTAATCCCTACTCAAGGCTTTAATTTCTTTTATCTTTATTAGTGTGACTCAAGTCGTTTTCCCTTTCAGCTACCAGTTATGTCATCTGCATATCGTAGGTTGTTAAAAAGCCTTCCTCCAATCCTGATGCCACATCCTTCTTCACTCTTTCTCTGGAGAGTTGCTCAGTAAACTGATTGAATAAGTATGGTGTGAGGATACAACCCTGACACATACCTTTCCTGACTTTAAGAAATGGAATATTTCCTTGTTCTGTTCTCACAAGTGCTTCTTGATCATTTACAAGTTCCACAGGAGCACAGTGTGGTTTTCTGGAATTCCTATTCTTCTCAAGATTAAGCATAGTTGATTATGACCAGCACAATAGAATGTCTTGGTATAGTCAACAAACACAAGTAAACATATTTCTAGAATTTTCTCTTTTGAGCCACAGACCATCTGACATCAGCAATGATATCTCTTGTTCCACTTTTTCCTCAGAATCTCTGATAGCTCCCTGTCAGTGTACTACTGCAACTGTAAAATTTTACTTGCATGGGATATCAGTGATATTATTCTGTAGTTTGAGCGTTCTATTGAGTCACCATTCTTTGGAATGGGTACAGGTATAGATCTCTTCCTATCACATGGCCCAGTAGCTATCTGACAATTTTCCTGGCAAAGACCAGTGTGTGCTTCCCATGATTTATCAACTTGTCAAAACATTTCAATTGGTATTCAATTGGCTAATACTTGAATTGCAACTTGAACTTCTTCCTTCAGCACTATTGGTTCTTTCTCATATGCTGCCTCCAAAAACGGTGGGATATCAACTAATTATTTTGGTACAGTAACTCTGTATATTCTTTCTGTATTCTCTTGATGTTTCCTGTAGCATTCAATATTTTACTTATCGCATATTCCAATATTTCAGCTTGAGGCTTGAACTTGTCTTAGTTCTTTCACGTTAAGATAATGCTGGTTGTGTTCTTCCTTTTTGTTTTTTCTAACTATGGGCCTTCTCACATTTCATTATAATCGACTTTGTTTTCTTGAGCTGCCATTTGAAATTTTCTACGTACCTCTATAACTTCATCATTGCATCCATTTGCTTTAGCTACTTTACTATAGAAATCAAGTTTCGGAGTCATTTCCGACATCCACTTTTTACCCAGTCTGCAAGCTCCATCGAAACCTGCACACTTTGGGTGAACCTGCTGGCATTTGAAACGCCAGTTACATAGCTTCCAGCATCAGAGAAACACAGTAGGACAAACTGACAAGTGGTGGAAATAAAAGCTATGTTGATTAAAACAATGGAATATATCAAGTTAAGAAAATCAGATACCTAATCATGGGAGTGGATTAGCTATATTGGAGTGTTCTCTAAATTGTATCTGCTATTTAAAAGATGACTAACCATAGCTATTTCTTTCTTTTTCCCCCCCATGCTCTGGTTCCTGTGTCTGCTGCTGTTCTTCTAATGGTATAGCTATCATCTGGATCCAGGAGGTTCACTGCCCAGGGATCTCAGGTCCTTAGGACACACTCCACTCCTGGTTCTTGCTGGTAGTGAGATTTCCTCCTCCTGGTTCACAGCTCATTTTATACATGGCAAAATGCCACTCCAGAGAAGCTTGTTTTGAAATTACTCACAGGTGAATTCTATCAGTATTTTCCCCTACATTCTTCCCAGACCCATGCAAGAATTAGAGATTTTGGCTGGAAGTATTTGATTCCTAGAATGACTCTTTTGGTTCCTGTTACTTGTATTGATTGTAAGGAATGATATGCGGCAGCTGAGAAGAGAACAGCTGCTTCTGGAGTGGCCAGGGTTTAAAAACCCCTGGCTGATTCAGATTAATTGGAGGCCCGAGCAGAAATCCCTGTCTTTATCCTTTGGAGCTGCCGCTGGTTTTGAATGGTCACCCTTGTGGATCACAGCCCAATGCATATGCATACTCCACCAAGGCTCCCTAAAGATGCATTATACACTGCTACAAAATTGAATTTAACTGTTGCACTGTTTTAAATTTTCTGATTTTGTGTGTGTGTCTCCCTCCACTACATGAAACTAAAGTAGTCAAACGCATAGGTTAAAGGTATTTTAACCTAGAAGATGGCATGCATCCACTGCTTTCCACTTCAAGTCTTTCTTGACAGATGAACAGACTAACCTAATAATAACCCTGGACCAATGTGCCTTTGAAAGTAATCACAGGAGTACTTCATTCCAATGACTAAAACTGGCACAGCAGAACTGCTCTCTACTGTGGTTTCAAAATGAATAAGTAGCTCAATTTTTAAATTTTGTATGGTACAAGACAGTTCTCTTAAAAAAAGTCAGTTTATGATGTCCTGTTTTACAGCTTTACTACTTTTTTATAGGTACTTTTTCCATTAATTCTGTCTGTCTATATGTATATATACACAGAGAGAGAGAGATATATAGTTGATCCACAGTAATAATTTCTGAACTAATAACATTATAGTTCAGTACTAGTTTTCCTAATAAAAATGTAATATATCACATTACATTCCCAGCACACTCTAATTAAATTCCTTTTCATTTCAGTCTGTCTCAGAGGGTTAGAGGATCTCAAGAATATTTAACAAAATTCAACATAGCAACTACCTGAAGTTCGTACGTTAACCTTGGCACTGAAGTTACTTTATTCAATTCATGTATACCAGAAACATCATTATACAATGACCTAAAAACGAAAGTATTTCACTCTAGCTGGAGAGGCTGTAAATGAATAATGATCAGTTCTAGCTCATTATACGTATTAGGTATTTTATCCTGAGATATTTTCAAAGAAAAATAAAACAGCCAGAAAGCAACCAATCAACCAACAACCACCACACACAAGCAACAGGAAAATCCTAGCTTACCTAGATTTTTAACCTAAACTAGAATTGGATTTGTATTTTTTAAATGTTTTTATAGTAAGATAAATTAATTTTAATAGCTGTTAATGAAATAATTTACAATACACACATTATATATATATATACTTGCCTTATACTATTGGTATTCTAACAAAGGGTCTCAAACTTTGAACAGAATAAGTTTCCTATATAATATTAGTTTGACACTAAGCTTTGCCAATTGGAAGAAAACATTCCTATAGGTGGTAAGGCTAAAGAAAAATCTTTCTTTTGTATTTTTCAGAAGGCTCTTTCTTTTTGATTGAGTCATAAAAGACTATACTTTCACTATCAAATATTCAAAACTTAAATGACCATATATAAGGGGGCTTCAAAATTTTTGTGGAAAGTTTCACTATTTTACAATTTCTTTTTTGTGATATCTTTGAAACACCTTTGTAGAATTAATATTTATAATTTTCAAAATTTAGAAAAGTAATATTTATGTCCTATAGAGTGTGTATTAGCCCCAGTTACAGCATTCTTTGATCAACTACATTCATTGTCCACAGTGAGATAAAAATATCCACACTACTCTCTCGTATGAGGAGCCCTGGTAGTGTAGTGGTTACAAGTTGGGCTGCAATCAGCATGGTTGGCAACTGGAAATCACTGGTACAAAGACTGGGTTCTCTGCTTCCATGCACAGTGACAGTCTCAGTATCTCACAGAAAGTCACTGTGGGTCAGCAATGACTCAACGGTAGTGAGTTGAATTATACTATAATTGGGTAAATAATGACCATATTAAGCTTATGTCTATTCTGTTAAAATAATTCAAGTAGGATCAGATTGTGTACTGATGGAGTTATAATTTTTTTCCTTCTTCAGATTTGTTGTTTATAATTTTTGCAGTGTATGAATTATGAAGTTATGCAGCCAATTTGTAAGATCATTTGTACTTCCTGTTTATATAAGATTACCTGCACTCTTATTTTCTTCACCATACATACGAATTTGTGATTCCAAAACTAAGCTTTGAAGAGAAGCCTCATCTTAAAATTTGCATGATTCAGATACTGAAAACACGGTTTACTCATTTGAAGGCATTAGTTTGAAGCTGCATTTATTTATTTATTCTTGAGCTTACATCATTTGGTTTACAGTTGAAGCTTCTGTTCCAGTTAAATTATCTCTTAATCTTTTGACAATGATTGAAGGTTTCCCTTAATATGTGGATATATATATATTATTAACTACATTTTTGGGGGGCTCTTACATCTCTTATCACGACCCATACATTCATCCAGTGTGTCAAGCACATTTGCACATATGCTACCATCATCATTTTCAAAGCATTCTCTTCCCACTTGAGCTCCTGATATCAGTTCCCCATTTCTTCCCCTCCCTCCCCTGTCCACCCTCTCTCACAAACACTTGATAAGTTATAGATTATTATTTTCATATCTTACATCATCCTCCATCACCCCCTCACCCACTTTTCCATTGTTTGTCCCCTTGGGAGGGGGTTATAGGTTGATCCTTGTGATCAGTTATCTCTTTCTCCCCCCACCCTCCCCTAATCCTCCTGGTATCTCTACTCTTATTGTTGGCCCTGGGGAGCAGGGGGCATCTATCCTGGATTCCCTGTGTTGCAGTCGCTTGTCTGTAGCAGTGTGCATGCTCTGATCTAATCCAATTTGTAAGGTAGAATTGAGGTCATGATAGTGGGGGGAAGGAAGCACCAAAGAACTTGAGGAAAGTTGTGTGTTTCATTGGTGTTATGTTGAGCCCTGACTGACTCATTTTTTCTCCTGTGACCCCTCTGTAAGGGGATGTCCAATTGTCTACAGATGGGCATTGGGTCTCCACTCCATGCTCCCACCCCATTCACCTTGGTTATGATTTTGTTCTGGGTCTTAGATGCCTGGTACCTGATCCCATCCACACCACAGAGGCTTGTGTGCTTTTCCCATGTGGGCTTTGTTGCTTCTCTGCTAGATGGTTGCTTGTTTATCTTCAAGCCTTTAAGATCCCAGACACTATATCTTTCGATAGCTGTGCACCATCAGCTTTCTTCACAACATTTACTTATGCACCCTTTTGTCTTCAGGGATCTTGTAGGGTAGGTGAGCATCACAGAATGCCGGATTGTTAGGACAAAGTGTTCCTGTGTTGAGGGAGTGCTTGGGTCGCAGCCCAATGTCCATCTGCAACCTTAATTCTTAACATACAGTATGAGTACATAGTTATATTCCCTTCTCATTATATATCTATTTACTTACATATGGATTGAAACTGTCAGTCTCTCCCACCACCCATCACCAATTTGCAAAATTCACTTTCCTTTGAACTCATATTTTTCACAAAAATGCCAATCATTTCTAAGATATCTGACTGTACCCTGAAGTACTTTGACATAATTCCAACTACAAGAGTACTGTCAACCACAACTTTTGTTTTATAGTTTGTGTTAATGGTAGAATTTGACTCTGTGAGCTGGTGTAGACTTCTGTATTCTTGATAGATGGCCTGCTCATTTGAATGAAGATACTGAAAGTTTGAATTGGAATGATGATTCTTTGCATCGAAGAGCATGCTTATTTCCTCAGACCACAGAGTTGATAAGAATGGGCAATTTAGAAATTGTATAGCAAAAATCGGGAGATAAAGGTATGAAGTGCCTGCCATAATTTTTTCCAGATGTGTGCAGATTGAAAAAAAAGTTCAAGAAGGGAGGATTTTCCCCACTGAAAACTTTTTTCATTTCCTGATGAGTCTGAGAAGAGAGGTTGGTGCAATATGATGTTGATACGATTACAGGATTTAGGCATAGGTGATTGTCCACAGAAATGTAATTGTTATGAATATAAGACAGAAATGGATTCAGTGTGATTTTGTTTGTGTGTATTATTTGCACATTGATAGGTGCAAGTGTGATTTATTTATTGCCTTTGTTTGAAGATTATGTATTGTTAAAATTTGTGTATGACTGCCATATTTACAAAGGGGTTGACTGTGATGGTTAGGTTTTGTTCCAACTTGGCCCTTGCAAAAATTTATGGGTGGAATTCAACCTACCAATTAGGTGACACCACAAAAATGGTACTTTGTATATGTGGCATATTTAAATGACACTCTTTGGACAACTAGTATCTCACTCTTGCCTCTCTTCTCTTGCTTTTTGGATACAGTATTTGGCATCTGGGTATAGTGGCCCATGTGGCTTGCTACTTCAGGAGATGTCCACACTTTGCTATGTCCCTTGATGTCCTTGGATCCACTGGACTTTGTAACCAACAGCCTGTGATCTATCAGTTTTCTCCTTTGTCTACCTGTTTCATTGGCAGATGTGTGAGTCTGGAGGGGCTTACAACTAACAACTGACCCATGAACTTGAGTTGGACTGAGCTGGGTTTTTTCCTTGGTATACATTTTCTTCTTGATATAAAGTTCTTCCCATGATCATTTAATTTGGATGCAAGCAAAACCAAATTCATGACCACTTCAATTTTTTTTCTGCTATCATGATGTGACTTATTGGTCCAGTTGTGAGAAATTGGGTTTTCTTTACATTGAGGTATAATCCATACTGAAAATTTCAATCCTTTTCCTTCATCATCTAGTGCCTCAAATCTTCCTCATTTGCAGTAAGCAAGGTTGTGTCATCCATAGCCAAACCTGATGGTACACCCTGCTTCATTTACGCCAGCTTCTCTGATGATTTGCTCACCATATAGATTGAATGAGAATAAGGAGAGGATACGACCCTGTTGCCTGCCTTTTCTAATTGCAAACCATGCAGTTCTGTTCTCACAACTTCCTCTTGATCCATGCACAAGTTCCATATGTGCACATTGAAGAGTGTCCCATTCTTCTCAAAGTTAATCATAGGTTGTTATGATCCACATAGTCAAATATCTTGGCATAATTAATAAAAGACAAGTAAATATCTTTCTGAAATTGTCTGCTCTCAACCTAGGTCCATCTGATATCAGCAAAGATATCACTTGTTCCACTGCCTCTTCTGAATCTGGCTTGAATCTCTGACAGCATCCTGTCAATATTTTGCTGGAATCGTTGTTGAATGATCTTCAGCATTGTGTATATGATGTAAATGATGTTACTGTTGTTAGATGCCATTGAGCGGGTTCCTACCATAGCAACCTTATGTACAGCAGACAGAAACACTTCCTAGTCCTGTGCCTTCCTCACAAGTGTTCCTTTGCATGAGCTCATTGTTGCAGCCACTGTGTCAATCCATCCTCTTGAGAGCCTTCCTCTTTTTCTCTGCCCCTCAATTTTACCAACCATAATTTACTTATCCAGGAATTTGTATCTCTTGCCAACCTGTCCAAAGTATGTGAGATGAAATATCACCATCTTTACCTAAAAGGAGCACGCTGAACCTGCTTCTTTCACGAATGACTTGTTTGTCCTTTTGGCCCGCCACAGTACTTTCAATTTTCTTCCTCAGCACCACAGTTCAGGTGTATCAATTCTTTTGGTCCTCTTTATTCAATGTACAACTTTCACACCACGTGTGGCAACTGAAAATACCCTGGCTTGAGTCAGGTGCATCTTAGTACTCAAAGTAATATCCTTTCTCTTCAATACTCTAAAAAGATTTATGCAGCAGACTTACCTAATGAAATGAATCTTTTGATCTATTGACTACTGCTCCCATGAGCATTGATTGTGGATTTGAGCAAGACAAAAATCCTTGAAACTTCAACTTTTTTCCGTTTATCATGATGTTACCTATTGGTCCAGTTGTGAGGATTTTGGTCTTGGTAACATTGAGTTATAATCTATACTGAAGACTACAATTACATTATTCCTAAATTTGTATGCTGTGCTGAGTGACCTTTCTTTGAATTTAGTACACAATTTAATATAAATACAAATACAACTCTTTCCAGTCAATTGGCCAAGTAGCTGTCTTTCAAATTTCTTAGAATTAAAAAGTAGGTGCTTCCAGTGCTTCATAAGCTTGTTGAAACATTTCAGATAGCATTTCACACATTTTCCAGAGCCTTGTTTTGGGTGAATGCTTTTGGTGTAACTTGAACTTCTTCCTTCTGAACCATTGGTTCTTGATTATATGCTACCTCATGAAATGGTGGCATATTGACTATTGTGTGTGTGTGTTACATTGACTTTGTGTATTCCTTACATTTTTTGATACTTCATACATCCTTAAAGATTCTTCCCATAAAATCCTTTAATATTGACACTCAAGGGTTTATTTTTTCTTTTGAGTTCTTTCAATTTAAGATATGTTTAACATGTGCTTAATTTTTTATTTTTTAGCTCTAGGTCTCTGAACATTTCATTATAGTTTACATTGTTTTCTCGATGTGCCCTTTGACATTTTCTATTCAGCTCTTTGACTTCATCAGTTCTTCCATGTCCCTTAGCAACTCTAAGATTGAATTCAATTTTCAGAGCCTTTTCTGACATCTACTTTTATCTTTTCTTATTTTTTAAAATGATTTATTGCTTTCCTCCTAAACGATATTATTAATTTTCTCTCATAGCTCAGTAGATCTCGTGTCATTAATATTCAGTGCACCAAATCTGTTCTTAAATTGTTCTCAAAATTCAGGTGGAAAATATTCAAAGTCGAAAGTTTACAGTTGTGGACTCGTTTGATTTTTTTTTTTTTATCTTCAACTTGAACTTGTATATGAGCGATCAGTGGTCTATTCCTGTCAGCCCCAGGCCTTGTGTGAGCAATTGTTAGTGATATTCTCCATTCTCTCTTCCCGCAGATGTAGTCAATTTGATTTCTTTATCTACCACCTCGGGAAGTGTATGTTCACAATTGCAAGGAGTTGTAAACAACCCAGATTTCCATCAACAGACGAATGGGTTAAAAACACTATGGTACATACATACAATGGAGTACTCTGTATCACTAAAAAGCAGTGATGAATGCTTGTAGCACATAGCTGCACGGGAAAAACTGGAGGAAATTATGCGAAGCGAAGTAAGCCAAGCACAAAAGGACAAGTACAACATGAGTTTGCTGAAGTAATCTTAAAAAATATGCAAAGGGGGCATAGGGGAAAAGCCACTGTATTTTTTCATGAGTATCCACATTACTATTTATGTTGTTAAAATATATTTGCAATGAATAATTCGCTGATCTTGAAAAACTCTATCATGAGATCTCTTGCATTTTTTTCTATCATCAAGGACATATTTCCCAGCTACAAAGCCTTTATACAACCAACATTGGTACTCTACCAACCAGTAATTAACAATGAATCATTTTTCATATTTTTGATAATTTTTATACTATAGGATTTGGTATAAGTATATGACTTGTTTATCTTTGCTATTAATGGTTGATGTGTAATTTGAATAAAAGCTGTATTGAGTAATCTTGGTTGTTGGAATATGATTACTATTCTACTATTGACATTATTTTATTTCAGGACAGATTTTGAACTGTGATTTTTAGTAATGCATGATTTTAAATTTATTTTCCATATATAATTTCTTGTAAAGGAGACCATAGATAGGGTCCTTTCAAAATGGATAATACAGGGTCCAGCAGTAATGTTATGGTCCTCACCCATAGCCAGATTCACTAATCCCTTCTCCATCCCCACCAACCATAACATGACACTTCACCTTCCAAAGATGTCTCACAGAAACCGTCCCGCCTCTCTTCACTCTTCTGCTCATTCCACCGCCAATCCGGAGAAAGTGCAGGCTCCCGTTTAGACATAATCATTTATTTCTGTCTTCAACTTTTGTTAATGCGGGATTCCTTTATTCACTCTCTCTCTAACATGCTTCACGTTCTCCCGTGACCTGTCTCTTCCTCTCTCTAGCTCTCCCCTCTCTTACTTTCGGCTATTTCTCTCTTCACTCTATCATCAAATCTCCCCTCACCCTTCCCCCTTTACTCTCAGTCCAATCTAAACACCAGGGCAGGTCCCTAACTCTAATACAACCTGTTAATGGAAACTCACGCTCGGGCTCTACTTTTCTTTTAGTCCCATTCTAACAAAAAGTGGTCCATTTCAATTAATTAATGCCTAGGATATTCGTTTTTATTTATTAAATTTCATTTTTGATGACTTGTAATTTTCCTAGGTCCTTACTCCATATGCTCCATCTTCCAATTATTCGTGGATATTTCCACCTATTTCTTCTCATGTGAGTCATGCCACATCTGCAAATGAAGATCCTGGAAGTTTTATTCTATCCAGGTCATTAAGGTCAATCATTACTTTGAGAAAGCAGCTCTTCTCAGTCCTTTATTGCACGACTTCCAACCTCTTCATAAAATATTGAACTAGATTATCAAAGCACATTAATAGGAATGTGTTAGTTAAATTCAATTGAATAGGAAAATATATGTGTTTCCTCGCAGATTTTAAATAGTGCACAACTTAAGTATTAGAATAAAATCAAACAAAAATCTCAATTAGAGGAAGCACCACAATTGTTTGTAGGTCAGTTCTCAGGGTCAGTGTAAAATAGATTATATCTTCACCCATAAATTTAAAGGAAACAAAAAACAAAAGTCTTTGGTCTTGAAAACAATTTTAGCTAATTATTTTAGTTGGGTGTACTTTCCTACTTAAAAAATGTTTTAACTTTTCAGATAACTAATAAATCTCAAGGTCATTGTTTTAATTAGAGACTGTGCAGCTCATCCTATTAGTAATTATTCTCCACATCAAATTTTATCCCTTGATGTATATTTTCATAATTTATTCAGCACAGTTCATTCATTGTCTCCTGAGAAATAAGTAGTTTTAAATTGAATCTGAATACTTCAATGTAAATGTTTTATGTGACTCTTAATAATGCCTACATAATATATCAAATATTTCTGTTTCAATTCAATATGTGTGATAGTTGCATGATCTGTTGTCAATATGAAGCTTAAGAGTGAAGGGGTGGGGTTTAGCCTGTCAATCAGATCAAAGCTTGATGACCTCATTTGGAGGCACTAAGGAGATAAATAGCTCACTGGAAGTGAGACACACACTCACTCCCTGTGAGACCTGTTTGCTGACAAGACACATGGAACTATGCTAATGCCCTGAGCTGAAGGAGCCAAATGGAGACCCCTGTCAGTGCTTAGATGCTTACATCACCACTGGATCCACAAGACTTGCCACCCACTGTCCTGTGATCTTCCTGCAATCAGCATCATTGCACGTGTTTCATGAGTCTGAAGAGGAATTTACTGATTGGTAACGGATTTATGGGCAGATATCAGACTTAAGAACTTGATCTGGACTGGGCTGTGGTGTTTTATCAATATTCAATTGCTCTCATATATAAACCTCTTTCTTTCTTTCTTTCTTTCTTTCTTTCTTTCTTTCTTTCTTTTATTTCAAACCATTTTATGAGAGGCTCATACAACTTTTATCACAATCCATATATACATCAACTGTGTAAAGCACATTTGTACATTCTCAAAACATTTGCTCTCCACTTAAACCCCTGGCATCAGCTCCTCATTTTTCCCCTCCCTCCCTGCTCCCCTCTCCCTCTTGAACCCTAGATAATGTGTAAATTATTGTTTTGTCATATCTTGCCCTGTCCAACGTTTCCCTTAACCCATTTTTCTGTTGTCCATCCCCCAAGGAGAAGGTTATATGTAGATCCTTGTAATTGGTTCCCCCTTTCTACCCCACCCTCCTTCCACCTTCCCGGTATTGCCACTCTCACCACTGGTCCTGAAGGGATCATCCTCCCTGGATTCCCTGTGTTTGCAGTTCCTATCTGTACCAGTGTACATCCTCTGGTCTAGCAAAATTTGTAAGGTAGAATTGGGATGATGATAGTGGGTAGGGGAGGAAGCATTTAGGAACTAGAGGAAAGTTGTATGTTTCATCATTGCTACACTGAACCCTGACAGGCTCATCTCCTCCTCATGACTCTTCCATGAGGGGATGTCCAATTGCCTACAGATGGGCTTTGGATCTCCACCCCGCACTCCCTCTCATTCACAATGATATGATTTTTTGTTCTTATCTGATGCCTGATACCTGATCCCTTCAACACTTCCTGATTACACAGGCTGGTGTCTTCTTCCATGTGGACTTTGTTGCTTCTGAGCTAGATGGCTGCTTGTTTATCTTCAAGCCTTTAAAACCTCACATGCTATATCTTTTGATAGCCTGCCACCATCAGCTTTCTTCATCACATTTGTTTATGCACTGCTTTGTCTTCAGTGATTGTGTGGGGAAGGTGGGCATCATGGAATGCCAGTTTAGTAGAACAAAGTGTTCTTGCATTGAGGGAGTACTTGAGTGGAGGCCCAATGTCCATCTGCTACCTTAATACTAAATCTAGACGTATAGACACAAAGATCTATTTCCACACCCTCATATATGAATATATTTACATATGTAGTTGCATTTACTTAGACCTCTATAAATGTCCTTTACCTCCTAGCTCTTTCCTCTATTTCCTTTTACTTTCCTCTTGTCCAACTATCATGTTCTGCCTTCATTAGGGTTTCAGTAATTCCTCTTGGTTACATTATCTTTGGTCACACCCTCCCAGGCCCTACCAGGCCTCCTACACCATCCTCAACAATGATTTGGATCCCTTGTTGTTGCCTTGTCCCTGGGTTTATAACACTACTACCTTTCCCCCCACCTCTCCCTGTCCCATGTCCCTCCAGAACTGTCGGTCCCATTGTGTTCTCCTCCAGATTGTTCATCCAGCCTATCTTATTTGGACAGACCTGTGGAGATAATAACATGCACGAAAACAAGACAGAGCTAAACTAAGCAACCAAATAAAACAAAACAACAATAACACCAAGAAGCCAATGACAACAAAACAAAACAAAACACAGCAACAAGAAAGAAAGGAAAGCTTGTAGTTAGTTCAAGGACTGTTTGTTGCCTTTAGGAGTGCTTTCCAGTCGAGTCTGTTGGGACACCAAGCCCTGGCCCCAAAGTTTATTTTTGGTATTCCCTGGGGACTTTGTAGCTCTGCTCCGCTTGCTGTTCTGTTCCACGCTCTTAATGTTTTGCCTTGGTGTGGTGGGATCAGATTGGGCGGAATTCCCTCATTGTGTCTCCAGTGTTGTCTCCTAAAGGGCTATGGGTCAGGGAGGGATGTTGTGTCTCATAGTGGGGCCAGTCATATGATCTTCTCTGTGGATTGGCTGTGCTGAGCGAGAATATCATCCTCAAGGCTTGATGGGCGAGGATGTAATCCACTCTCTCTTCTTCCCTTTTCATTTGCTCCTGTGTGCTCTGATCACACATGTCCCTCTCCAGGAACTGCAGATTAGTGCTGTCCTCTGAAATAAATTCTTCTGGGGGGAGGGGAAGCTTTCCACTTTGCTGGGATTGGGGCCGGCCACTTGGACCTCTCCACTGGTTCCCTATTCCATGCCGGCATGTTGCATTCACATCTTGGAGCACTGGGTTGAAGTCTGGTCCTTCTTTCCCTGTGGCGATATAGAAATACCCTCCCCTTGGGTGGGTTAGTGCGTTGTGCCCCCGCTACCCATTTCTTTTTTTATTATTTTTCCTCCCACCCCTCACCTTTTTAGTTGGCTGCTATATGTATCCCTGGATTTGGTCTGGATAAAGCTCTTTCTTATACACATGTGAGAGTCCAAGAATTTGTTTCTCTAGTATACTCGGACTAACACACTAGTTTTAGTTCTGTCCCAAGAACAAATGGACCTTATTTATAATACTTTCTGATAACTAAAAAGAAATGTACTGAATATTTACCCAAATCTTATAGAGCTTCTATGATATTTTAATTAAATAAAGCACCAATTAGAGATGATTTAATAGGAAGAAGTTTCGTTAAAGGTATTGAACTTTTAGTCAAATGGCTTCAGGAATAGAGTTAAGAGAAAAGGAAAGAAACTTTATACACAATTATTTTTACAAGTTTTATACACAATAATTTCTGAAATTTCAAAATGCATTTACTTCCTAAGTCATAGAAATTAATAAGAAGAAACCATCTGTGTATTAGAATCTTTGAGGTTTATATATATATGTAATTAATTAAAAATTGAAATTGTTTCACATAGAAAAGGTTAAACACACTGAATATAAATAAGCATTCATATTACATATATTCAAGTATATCTACAATGTAAGAAATTAAAGTATATTTATCTAAGTTCTTTCATTAATAATATAAATCAGCATAAACTTATTGAGATTACTGTTATTGAATTATTTTTATATATTGGTTCAAGAGTTGTAGGTCATATGTAAAATCTATCCCATGCCAACCTCTGTCATGGATTGAATTATGTCCCTTCATCCCAAATATGTGTCAACTTGGTTGGCCTAATGTGTGGTTGTCCTCCATTTGCATCATCTATTGGGTTGCTATAAGTCAACATTGACTCAGTGGCAGTGAGTTTGGAGTTTGGATTTGTTATCTGGTTGCTATGAATCTGAACCCAAGAGATGATGTAAAATCTATCCCATGCCAACCTCTGTCATGGATTGAATTATGTCCCTTCATCCCAAATATGTGTCAACTTGGTTGGCCTAATGTGTGGTTGTCCTCCATTTGCATCATCTATTGGGTTGCTATAAGTCAACATTGACTCAGTGGCAGTGAGTTTGGAGTTTGGATTTGTTATCTGGTTGCTATGAATCTGAACCCAAGAGATGGCAGTGGGAATTTACTTTGAAATATATTGTAAATTCTAACCCCTATATGTTAATGATGATACCCTGGTGTCATACTGGATTGAATTTTTGACTTCTAACTGAAGGTCAGCACTCTGAACCCAACACACACTCTGAAAAGAAGGATGAAGCTTTCTGCTCCCTTAAGAAAACTGAAGGAGCAATTCTACTCTGTCCTATAGGGTCTGTATGAGTTGGAATTGATTTAATGACTCAAACTCAATGCCATCAAGTGAGTTCCAACTCATAGCAACCCCATGGGAGCAAGTAAAATTGTCCCTGTAGAATTCTGAAATTGTAACTCTTTACAGGAGTAGAAACTTTCATCTTTCTATTGAGACTCAGTGGCTTTAGTGTTATATATTATGAGGCTGGATCAGGGTACATGTGACAAGAGGGGGGATGTCACTCCACAGAAAGCCTCTGGACCTACTACGGCTGTTTAACAAAGTTTCAGTGTATAAGAAGAATGACTTAGGATTGACATCTGATCCCATCAGGCTGCACAAGGGGCAGGCAAATTACCATGGGCACCAGTTCAAGGCTGATTTCCATGAGGCAGAGATCAGACATATCTCCACCCTCCATTCTCACCAATTCTAACCTCAGCACTCTAGTTCTGGTGTGAGCTCTAAAATTTTTTACAGTGGCCACGCAAAACTCCCAGTGGATTCTCATGATTAAAGGTTTTATTAGGGAATATAACAGGTTACAATTTAGGGGAGAAATGTTCAGAATGCAGTGTTTGGGTTTGTTTTCCAGCCAGGACGACCTTGCTGTGTGGAGTAGGAATTTTGCCATTTCATCTTCTGCTCTGGCTCTTGGTTCTGCCGCCCCCACTCATCTATTCCTCCTGAAGTGTTACAACTGTTTCTTGGATCAAGGAGGTTCTGTGTGGCATGATCTCAGGGTTCAAATAATGCAGCCATTCTATTTCTAAATCTCATGCTAGTAGCTGGATTCCCCTTCCTAACTTTCCATTCTGTTAAAAAAAATACAATATTGGAAACTATATAAGGTCACTATGAGTTGGCATCAAGTCGATGGTAGTGAGCAACTTCAGCAATGTCTCACTTTGTACCCAGCAGGACTGCAATACCAGGAGCCCTGATGGCACAGTGGTTATGGGTTAGGCTGAAACCCCCAGGGTTGACAGTTTGAAATAACTAGCACCTCCATGGGAGAGAGACTGGGGATTTCTACCCCCATTAACAGTTTCTAGTCTCAGAAAACAACAGGGGGAGTCCTACCCTGTCCTATAGAGTCATGGTGACCCACTACTGCCACAATAGCAGAAAGTTTGGTTTTTTGGTTCTGACGACTGCAATCACAATTAACCTTGTTAACAATCACTTGCTGCTGAACAATAATCCTATCCTCTTAATTTCTCTTATCCAGATTCATTATGGAAACATGACTTGGTGTGAGTTACAGAGACTATGGCCAGAAGAATCACATGAAATAATACAATGCACTGTACAGGGTACAGGTTCAATAGACACAACTCAGATGTAGTTCTATACACTGGAAATGAAAAATCTGAAAGGAAAATTGGGGGAAAATTCCATTCATAATAGTGTCTATGAAATTAGAATACTCATTGCAATTGAGGCGATTCTGATTTATAGCAATGCTATTGGACCAGATAAAAGTGCCCCTATGGATTTCTGAGACTGTAACTTATTTTACAGAAATGGAAAGCCTTGTCATTTTCCCTCAGATTCACTGGTGGTATGTCACTGCTGAAATTTAAAATTAACAATGTATAACGGTTGTGTAACCAATGTATAACCATTACATCACCAGAGCTTCTATGAAATTAAAATACCTAGGATTGAATCTAACCCAGGACATGAATGCTTTATGCAATAGAAAATATAAGACACTATTGAAAGGGATTAGAAAAGACTTACATAAATGAAATGTGTACTGTTTTCATTAGAACATGTAACATTGTTAAGGTATCAATACTACCAAATATCTACAGATTTAAGGAAATTCTGATCAAGATTCCAACAGTTTTTTTTTTTACAGGATCCAACCCTCAACTTTATGTGGAAAATCAAGAGCCCAGAACAGAAAATGCAATTCTGAAAAAGAAAAAAAGTAGGAGGAATCACACTTCCTGGTTTCGAAACCTCCTTTACAAGGTAGTAAACTTGGGCCTCTACATTGCAAGTATGAGGTTCGTCTTCAGAGACTGGTCACTTCTTACAACATGGCCGATGTACACGAGACAAAGTCTCACCAGCCTTGCCTCTAAGGAGCATCTTCCATTGGAATGGGTAGAAATATGGATCTCTTCCAGCCAGTTGGCCAGGTCTTCCAAATTTTGAAAAATAGACAAGTGTATACATCCAGTTATTCATCAGCGTGTTGAAACATTTCAATCGCTATTCCATGAATTCCTAGACTTTTCGTCAGTTAATGCCGTCAGCGAAGCTTGAACTCCTTCCCTCTGTATCATTGATTCCTCACCCTATGCTACCTTTTGAAATCATTGCATGACGACTAGCTCTTTTTGGCACAGTGAATGTGCATGCCTTCATCTTCTTGTCATGCTTCCTGCATCGTTCAATATTTTTCCAATAGAATCATTTAAAACTTGAAGCTTGATATTTTTCTTTGATTCTTTTTTTTTGAGATATGCTGAGCATTTTCCGTTTTTGTTTATCCAGCTCAAAAGTTTTTGCACATTCAATAATAGTTTGCCTTCTTGAACTGCTCTTTGAAAATATGTTAACACTCTCTTTTGTCATTTCTTCCATTTGCATTCAACAATCAATAATCAACAATAAAATTTTGGTAATCAACAATAAAATTTTCAGACTCTCTTCTCAGTTCCGCTTTGATGCTTTCTTTCTCCTCTTTTTAATGACCTTTTGCTGTTTTAAGAATGCCCTTTTAGTGATGCCAGGGTCGCGTGCTCAATTGCCCCACAACAAAAATGGCGGTGGCCACTGGGTGGCGCCATCTTGCTGGGAAACAGAGAGTCAAGTGGCCAGGAGAATGGCAGCCACTGTGGGGGGCCAGAGACGGAAACTTGAGTCCTGCAGAGACCAACAGGGGTTTTGTGTGCGCACATGGCTGTCCAGCTTGCCAGAACACAAAGCAGACCACTGAAAACTAATAAGGCTTTAGGGACCAAAATTCCCCAACCCTGCAGACTGCAGTGTTTCCATCCCATTTCAGGAATCAAGGATAAAGAGAGCATCCAAGCCCCAGAAACACAGAGAGGCAGACCCACAGCCCCATATACCAATAGGGAGTACAGATGAGAAGACAGACATGAGGCGATGGGGCTCCGGCAATACATTACACATGGCTCCAAAGAGCCAATTCCGGAACATCCACAGCTTATGTCTTAGCGGGAAAGGTCCAGACTGGCTTCCTTTCCAGCTACGTGCAATCTCCTGAAGGTGGTGAGGTGAAAGTCCCGAAGGTGCCCAGAAAATCAGTTAGGCCAGGATTTATGGGCCCACTCCAAGAAAATATCTGGAGCCAGCTTACCTTGAATCTTGTAGTCACAGTCCCCAAAATTCTGTCATTAGTGTTCAATGACTTCAATCTCTTCTTAAGATTTCTTAAAATTCAAATGGAATAACCCAAGGTCCAGTTGACTCAAGGTTCATCTTCCCAACTGGACTGATAAGTACTATCAACATAAATGAAGAAAATATTGAAGTTCTCAAAGATTTCATCTTACTTGGATGCATATTTAGAGCTCATGTAAGTAGCAGTTAAGAGGTCAAAGGGTGCATTGTATTGGGCAAATCTGCTATACAAGACCCTTTTGTTGCAAAGCAAGGAGGTGACATTGAGGTTCAAGTGTGCCTGACCCAAGTCATGGTATTTTCAATTACCTCATGTATATGTTAAAGATGGACATTAAATAAGGAAAACCAAAGAAGAATCTATGCATTTGGAAAATGTTACAGGGAAAGAATATTGAAAGTACTATGGGCTGTCAGAAGAATCAACAAATCTGTCTTGGAAGAAGTAGAGCTGCAAACATTCCTTAAAGGCAAGAAGGATAAGCTTTCATCTCACATATTTTGTACTCGATACCAAGTGAGCCCAGACCCTGGAAAAGGACGTTGTGCTTGCTAAAGTTGAAGGGAAGCAAAAAGAGGAAGATCCTGGACAAGGTGGAATGTCACGGTGCCTGCAACCCTGGGTTCAAATATAACAATACCAATGAGGATGGTGCAGTGTTTCTTTTGAGTGTGCATAAGGATGCTGAGTTAGCACCAATCAATGGTCCCTAAGAATAACAATAAAAAACACAGGTCGTGTTTTGGCTCTCAGGGGGTTGTTTTCATTTTCTTCCGCTTCATCCTAAACATGTGCATATGTAATTGATGGTGTGCTCCATCGCCGGCCCTTGCCCTCATTTCACCTGCGAAGATGGAACTTTTTTACCATCCAGTTCCTCAGATGGAGTCACTTTGATGCCTGTTTATTCCATTTGGAGATGTCCACAGGTATACTCACCATTTGGGTTGTTAAAGAAAGGTATTTATGATAATGAAATCATTATTCTCACACAATTCTCTAGCTTCATTTCTATCACCCTCGACATGTTTTCCAACTACTGCTCCTTTTTCTTGGTTTCCAAATTTGCTCTCAAATCACCAATGTTTGCCCATGCATCATAATTGCAAGCATGATCAATAGCAGACAACAGATTTGTAAAAGTCTTCAATTCCTATACCACTAGCTTTGGTGGTTGGTGCATACATTTGAATAGTAGTTGCACTGACTGGATTTCCATGTATGCAGATAGATGGGATCCTGTCACAGTCAGCATGTACTTCACGATTGATTTTGATATGTCCTTTTTGACAGGGACCGTGACACCATTCCTTTTGAATTGGTCATTCCTGACATGATTCTCTGATTCAAAATGGCCCCAAATAGTCCATTTCAGCTTACTAATGCCTCAGACATCATTTTAATAGTTGAAATAATAGTTAACTATTATAATTTTCAAGCTCACTATTATTTCAACTGTTAAAATTATTATGTGTCTGTTCTTATATGTTTCTTTTACAGAAACAGATAATCAGTTGTCTATGTCAAAAATTGTTTAAAGAGTACCAAAATGAACTTGTAAAAGTTTCTTGATAATCGTTAAGAGGCAGGTGTTCACAAGAATTAACACTCTGTAGTTGGAGAGATTTTCACTTCAAATTTTCATTAACATTTTAATGAAAAAAACTCGCAATTTAAATTGTGCTTTGCTTTAAATAATACAGGCATAATAAAATAAGAATAGATATCCTTTGACTAACAAATGCTTGCAAGTATCAACTTCACACAATGTTTGATAGTGTTACTGTAATGTCATCATATTTACTGCATTTTCTTGTGGTAGGGAGTAAAGTGCTCGTATTTAATATATCATAAGATTCCACTGATATACAAAAGGCGATTATTTACTATTTTGTCTTTTCTTCCAGAATCTCTAATATTTAACATAAAGTTGTCTAAAGGTTAAAAACCACTGGATATGAACTGAGCAACAAGTAAATTCTTATAATTTCATTTCAGCTCTTTTGGATCATCCGAATCTTGAGGATCTTACAGGTACACGCCACTATGTTGAACATTCTGAGCTGCAGAGTTCCGGTGTCTCACTTTGAATTCTCCTCTGTGTTGGTGACCTTTTTGCTACATTTTTTTTTTATTCCTAGTTATCTTGCTGTAAAATATAGATGCTAATTATAAGGCATATCTATTTTATAATAAACCCAATAAAATATGAACATTTTTCATAATATTGCATAAATATAAGAACATAATTGCGTTTGCTTCTTTGCCCATGAATGCTGAGAAAAATACATACTTAATAGTTTTTCTGAAGAAAATGAAGGATTTACTTAAGAGTATAGGTATGGAGTAAGCAAAACATATATATTGCCAGAAATTCAAAATAGCCAAATTACTGGTCCTTAGATATCTGAAATGCATGATGATCATTGCAATCATTTTTTCAAGCTTTCTGGCAATAACCAATTAGATTATCGCAAAAGAGTGAAAAGACTAAAATGTGATCATTTGAAAGGTGAAAAGGATGCAAAAACTACTAGAACACAAAAGAAGCAAAAAGTATTTTATAGCCAGTCATTTTGATCTTCAAATTATTATCTAACATACATCAAAGACCCCATACCCATAATATTTTAATAATATCCATACTGAAAATAATTCCAAGTGATTTTCAGATTCAGATTACTCTTATTCCGGTATTTGTGTGGGTGAGTGTGTTTTGAATGACCTTATATACACATGAGAAGAAAGTGGTGGAAGTTACAAGAACTGGTTTTATATTTGACAGGGATTTTTCAGGAAGTATGTAAATATTAATTATATCTACTAAAACCAAAAAAACAAACTCCCGGCCATCAAGTCGATGCCGGCTCATAGGGACCCCATACGACGAAGCAGGCTTGCTCGCATGAGGTCCAGAGATGGTAACTCTTCTTCGACAGAGAAAGCCCCACCTTTCTCCCCAGGAAGTGGCTTTTGGTTTCAAACTGCTAACCTTGAGGATAGCAGCACAATGAGTAACCACTACGCCACAACAACTTCTCAATTGTAACCACAGATCTCACTATATATCAGTTTGTTGTTGTTTGGTGCTCTTGAGTCGGTTCTGACTCATGGTGATCAACAGAATGAAACCCTGCCTGGTCATGCTCGATTCAAAAAGACATCAAGATTGGTTAAAAAAAAAAACGCTCCGCGTAAGCAAGGAAGCCCATCAACACGACGGACAAACACAATAGCAAGGACAACTACCACGCTAGAGTAACTACCATGAAGATGCTTCACGACTAGGCAAATCATTGGCCGACTGAGGAGCCCAGTTGCTGTCCTTGATTAAGCATTGAGCTGCAAGCCACAAGGTCAACGGTTTGATTCCCTTGCCAATCCATGGAAGAAAGATGAGGCTGTCTGGGCCTAGAAAGGTTCGCAAACTCAAAAGGGCAGTTAGTTCTACTCTATCCTTTAGGGTCAGTCAAGTCAAAAATGACTCAATGACAGTCGTTTTGTTTGTTTTCCCTCCATAAGTTTTTATGTGTTGGAACCAAAGAGCAGGATGATCTTTTACCAAGTCAGGAAATTAAAATCCATGTTCCTTCTTGTGAGAGTTCATTCCCAGGCATGTTATTTTCATTTTCATTAATCATGATATGCCACAAATGAAAAACGGTTTTGATATTCAGGAATTACCACCATAATTCATACCTACTCATATTCCACCCAGTGTCTTTAAGGGAGAAGTACATTAAACCTAGTCCTATATGAAGCACAGATTATGCATTGCAGATATTCATTCAAAATACAAGTTTATGTATTTTGAATTACCTAGAATTCTAGGTATATGAATTACCCATATTCTAGGTAATTGCATAGAATTACCTAGAATAATTATGGGGATAAATTGGGGTAAAGTAGGTGTATGCATTTTATAAACTAAAACACGATTGTTATAAGATTGCTAAATATGTGAAATCACGCATTAATGTGTGATTTATGTAAGATTTGTGTATTTATGCATTAAATATGTAAGACACACACTAACAAAAAGCATAGGTAGTGCACTTTTAAAATATTCGTCAAGGAAAGGGAAAGTTGGCATCTTTGGGCACATCACTTGTTTCCCTCCCAGCTGCTTCAGTTTCTATCATCAGTCTCCAGTTAAACTCCTCTCAGTCCTTCTGGTTTGTGCAAGAATTCATTCACATCATTCATAAACTAATCTCCCTCAGTCAGTGAAGGAAAATTGTTCACTGTGTCTAGAGATAGATGTGATTCAGAAACACATACATTATAGAAATGCCTTCAGTATTCATACCTTTAAAACATATGGTGAGGAGAGTAAAATGTTCTCACTTGTGCAAAAATGATTGCATACTTTATACAGAATGACATTTCCTCCTACCTTTCTGTGTCAGTAGCTTTTCTAAATATGCCATTAATCAGAACAAGGAACAGTTAAAGGAGAACAGAAGCTGAATGCATCTTTATATCACTTTAGATAAAGGCACTGCAGAAACAGGAGGTGGTAGGAAAGTATGACTTGTCATGATTTACTCACTAAAAACTCTCTTGGCAACTATGGTATCATTTTCCAGGTGCAGCCGCTTGATTCCAAATCCCAATCATTGTAGACTCACAGAACCATATTTGCACACCCACCCTAGCTTTATGTGATGTAACTATAAGTGCTTCATATTAAATTTTTATGAGTTAAACGTGTGAGGAAGTACAAAGAAAAACATAACAAATTGTATCTACCTAAACATTTATCCATATAAAAGCTTCATATTCTATGGAGAAGTATGCTTTAAAAATAGAAGAATTTGGAAAAAATAACCATAACTAATAAGAATTAGTAATGTATTGTTTTATATAAAGGTGTTTTTGTGCATTTTTCTATTTCAATAAATAATTTATTTTAGAGAACATATGGTCATATGTTTATATCTTTAAATATATTTTCATAGGAAATCTATTTTCATAGGAAATATGCATATATATGTATATATTTATTAATATATACCTCTTAAGTGGTCTGATTAGAATTTTTTTTAAATATAAAATTTTCTCTAGTTTCCTAATTTGAGTGTACTATGATTTTATGTTTATGTCCACTGATTGATGGTTTTAAGATTTCTTAATTTTATAAGAATGTGTGAATTCCACTGCACTTAGTTAATTAGTAGTCCAAAGGGATCTATCCAAAGGGAGCCACATACAATATATCCTTCTAAGATAATTCAATTTCAAATGTTTATTTCTTCAGTGATGATCCCATATCATGCTTCTTTTTTATAATAGACTATTTAAACCTTAAGCAGGGTGCCTATTAGGTCATTAGAGAAACTATGCTACAATTGCAGTGTTTGATCTTTACTGGACTATTTCTTGAGATAGATTCAAGAGGCACATCTTCATACAACAACAGGGACTATTAGGAAAATATGTACACACACACACACACACACACACATGGGTAAATGTACTGCACATCTTTTTAAAAGCAGGGAGGTTACTTTTAAGGACTGAGGTGCACCTGTCCCAAGCCATGGTATTTTGAATCACCTCTTATGCATATCAAAGTTGAACATTGAATAAAGAAGCATCGATGCATTTGAGTTGTGCTGTTTGAAAAGTCTATCAAAAGTGCCATGGTCCGATACGTCTGCACTGGAATGAGCACAGCCAGAATGTTCCGTACAGGTCAGGATGGCAAGATGCCATCTCATGTACTTTGGACCTGAGAGGAAGACCAGTCCCTGGAGAAGGAAATCATGCTTGGTTAGGGAGAGGAGCAGCAAAAAAGAGAAAACCCCTCCACAATCTGCATTGACACAGTGGCTTCAACAATGGGCTCGCACATAAGAATAACTGTGAGGATGGTGCATAACCAGGCAATGTTTCTTCTTTATGTGCTACATCAGGTTACTGTGAGTCTCAGCATCACACCGCAACAACATGTATGTATATTTAGCTGTGCTAATTGTTTTGTTGCTGCAAATCTACATTGTTCTATATCATACAGCGTCCTCTTCTCTTGTCCTTTAGAAGGAAAAGTTGTCAGATCTTTCTCTATAAAAAGCTAAACAAAAATGTCCATATCCTTAAATTTGGTTTGTTTTAATATTAGGAATTTGAGAATCTTTGAAATGATCACATTTTTCTACTTGTTTTAGTGTAGTGACTCTCAACCTTCCTAATGCCACAACCCTTTAACATAGCTCCTCATGTTGTGTTGACCCCCAACAATAAAATTATTTTCATTGCTACTTCATAACTAACATTTTGCTGCCATTATGAATCAGGCAACCCCTGTGAAAGGGTCATTCCTGATTACATATCTATAGATCCACTAGATGAATCACAGTGATGGAAGATTTCATAGTTATTCAACATTTTGTATAGCATCCAACACTTAATGAATTCTTAATAAATATTCTGTCCGTGGGAAATTAGACAGTGCGTTGGCCTTGGAATCAGAAGACAAAGGAGCAAATTCAAACGTTCTCCCTTAACTACTTGATCACCTTTTGGGAAGGCACTTACCTTTCTTCGCCTTAGTCCATTCATTTGCAAAATGACTATGTTGAGCGTGATGAAGATTAATGTTTTTCCTGTCAACTCTGATTAAAAGTTGTTAGTATAATTTTTTTAAAGAGGTGCCCATTTACATTTGATTGAACTGGAGATGCTGCAGTGTCAATTACTGAACTCTCGATCAGATATCACTAATGTACCTCATCTTTTTAATTTGCTTATTATGCCTACCATGATTGAAAGTATTTTCTCCCACCTACTGCAGATAACCGGGTATAAATACTTAAACCTTAGCTGAGCTATAGAAATTTACTGTATTTAAATATACAAGAATTTGCACTGGAATTGTCTAATTTGTAGTAATACTATTTCTAATGAGAGTTTTCCATTTGTTACTTCAAATTGATTACATAGAGTAAAAATAACAAATTAAAATATTGGAATACTTCTCATTTTAATCCTGCTTCAAATATTCCTGGCTATTATTTTTCCTCCTTTGGCATTGAATCCCATTCAAATGTTGGATTTGAAAAGGTTCTCTAGAAAGAAAGAATCCATCATAATAAAATATGACAATTTATATAATACTCGCTTACCATTCTTGATTTCCAATTTGTTATCTTATAATATATAATGTTAGTTTATCAGCTTATTAATTTTATATATAATGTAATGTTTTTGATATGCTGAGTAACTTAATTTGATAATGATACTTTTAGTATTATTCAATAAAAGAAAAATGCACTCATTTTTGTCATTATTTAATAAGTAAAAATCATGTGGTGTCAAAAACATTGAACAGATATCTATGAAATATCTCCTCTATGCTAGAAGGAGCCCTGGTGGCACTCTCAGGTAAACGTTGGACTGGTAGCCTCAAGGTTGGTGATTCGTAGCCACAAGCTGCTATGAGAGAGAAAGTTGAGGCTCTCTGCTCCCGTAAAGATTTACATAGTTAAAAACCCTCTATAAGTTCATTTTGAGTCAGAATAGACTTAACGACAATAGATTTGCTCTTGGCTATTGCAGCTGTTTTTGGTTTTTTTTTTGTGAGGGTGTAAGAAGAATGCAAGAAGAGATCTGATTTCCAAAGGATTTTGCTTCCAAGAGCATACTTTTATATTTCAGATTGAAACTCTTTAGGATTGAAAAATGAATTTATTGTATTTGCCCTATTAATGAATCTCCTAAACAGCTAAGTGAAAATATTTATCAGAAACAATATAGAGAAGTACAGCAATATAAAAGGCATTTGAAAGAATAATTATTAAGTATTTGAAATCTGAAATATCTTAGCCTTTCTGGAGGGTTAAAAAATGTGTGTCCACATGTTTCTTGCATTCAGAACTTTAGAAAAGGACTTTGTTGGGAAACAGGTCTTCACAAATATAATCAGTCAATATGAGATCATCTTAGCCTAAAGTGGACTCTAAATCCGGTGACTGGTGTCCTTATGAGAAAGCTCTGTGAAGACACCGAGACACAGCAATATAAAAATGCAATGTGAAAACCGAGACACATCCCCAAAATTGCGTGAAGCCACTAGAGACTAAGAGAGAAGGATAAATCAGGTTTCCTCCAGAGTTTTCAGAAACCAATCTAGTTGCCACCTTAATTTTAAACCTCCAGCACATTTGGTCAATCACTGGACTAGGAGCCTGCAAGCTGGTAGCTGAGACTGACAAGAGACTCCATGTGAGAAAAGGAGGCAGTCTGTTTCTGTAAAGATTTACAGCTTCAGAAAACCTTTGGAGTAATTCATCTCTGTCCTACCAAGTTGCTATGAATTTGAATAAATTTCGCATGTGAAAGCTGGACATTGACCAAGGAAGACTGGAGAATCAATGCACTTGAATTAGGTGCTGGCAAAGAACATTGAAAGTGCTTCAGAAAGTTCAGGAGGAAATGGAAATGAAAAGATGAGAGGATTTTCCACTAACTTTCTAGAAGCTTCCCTCTGAGCCACGGAGGGGAAGCCAGGGGCCAACAGTCCACATCCCCCAACCCCGACCCCCAATGCTCCTTAGAGGGAAGGATGGTGAGACTTCCTGTCACATCTCATGCATGTACACTTGGGGCATTTTGTCAGGAGAGACTAGTGGAGACCCAAAGCCCATCTGTAGACAATTGTACATCCCCTTGCAGAAGGGTCAGAAGGAAGAGATGAGTCAGTCAGGGTGCAGTATAGCACCTATGAAACATACAACTTTCCTCTAGTTCTTTAATGCTTCCCCCCACCGCACTATGAGGACCTCAATTCTACCTTACAAATCTGACTAGACCAGAGCATGTACACTGCTATAAATAAGAGCTCGCAATACAGGGGATCCAGGACAGATAAAACCCTCAGGACCAAAAATGAGAATAGAGACACCAGGAAGGTAAGGGGAAGGAGGGGACAGAAAGCAGGAATCTATCAGAGTGATGTACATATAACCCCTCCCTAGGGAGATGGACACAGAAAAGTGGATGAAGGGAGACGGTGGTTGGCGTAAGCCATGGGTGGGGGGGGGGTCTATAAATTTATAAATTATCAAGGGTTCATGAAGGAAGGAGGGTGGGGGGTGTGGGAAATGAGGAGCTAATATCAAGGGCTCAAGGAGAAAGGAAATGCTTTAAAAATGATGATGGCAACATATGTACAAATGTGCTTGACACAATGAACGTATGTATGGATTCTGATAAGAGCTGTAAGAGCCCCCAATAAAATGATTTAAAATAAATAAATAAATGCAACTATAGGATGAATGTGGTAATATTTTAGTTACTTGTTGCACTGCTAATCACAGTCATAGCAGATTGAATCCATGAATAAATCCATGAGAGAAAAATGAGGCTTTTTACTACTGTAAACAATTACAGTTTCAAAAACCCACGGGGCAGTTTTACCCTGTTCTGTAGTTTTACCTGTCAGAATTGACTCAATGAGAGTGAGGTATTCATGTAAGACAACAAGAACAAAAATATCACAAATGGTTAGCTTAAAAGATCGGAAATATATTTTCTCACAGTTCTATATCAAAAAGTATTGTGATAAAATCATAGATAGTTTTATGAAACAAAATTATCACAATCCAAAGTTATTTTTGATATATCCTCTGTATATATGTGTGTGTGTTTGAAAGTAGTGTTTCCCTATCTGTGTCATTCCTGCAAATATTCTGCATTCTGAATTATAAGGCAGCAAGTCTGTTTGGGCACAATTGAAGGACAAAGATGATCTTATTAAATTTGGGGAATAAAACTAAAGAGGCAAGATAAAGACTGGAGGGTGGATGTGATAATGGTTCCCAACAATATATTTGCAATGCACCCCTGCTACCATTGAAGAATGAGAAGGTATAATATTGTTATGAAAAATAATTCCTAGGCACGATTTTCAAGCCCTTTCCTCACCAATTTAGTTATAATTTTCTTTAAACTTCTTTATAGTAAACATCTATGATCATTTTGTGCTCTTCAAGAAAATCCATCAAGGTGTGAAATCCTTAAAATTAATAGACACAACTTTCTGAGAAGATCCTCTTGGAAGCTCCTGTTTTTGTAGGCCTTACCTTCCTTTTGAGATCATATTGTTAAATTCAACACTTCTCCTGTTATGATTTGTTCCATAATATCATCTTAATTATCTTCTATCTTGCTTAAATGAAAGATAGGAAAAGTAAAAAGTAAAAGTAAAAATAGCTAGCTCATCTTTGCACATTGCTTTGGCCATATATGAAATCCAAAACTTGCTGAGGTCAAGAAGATGATTAAATATAGAATATCTAACTATGTGAAATTCTGACTTCAGTAGATACCAGAGCAATGGTAATTGTATGGACATTGTCCACCAATTTCTGGATTTTGTTACCATTTCTTCAGTTATTAAAGTTGATCATTTTATTCTCTTGGCTCATCTTTGACATCTTAATTATCAATATTTGATATAGTCCCAGGAAGAAAAGGCTTGGCCATCCCTGAAACTTGGCAAGGAAGGCCCCTCCGAGGCACTTATTTGCAGGAAAGTAAGGCTTAGCAGTCTCTGGTTCTGAAAAGGAAGGCTCCAGGCATCTCCACTCCCAGCCAGGGACAGAGGTCCTGGGTGTCCCTGAACCCCTGCCAAAAATACCCCCATTGATCCTGCACCCTCAGCAAGGAAGCTGCCAACCATTTCAGCACCTAAGCAAAGAAAGAAGGAAGGTCCCAGTTGTTCCCATATACTGTACTGGCAAAGAATGCCTTGATTGTTTCTAAGACTCAGCAAGGAAGACCCAGGCCATCCTTAACCCCCACCCCCCCACCCCCAGCTCCACTGCTCAGCCAATCAAGGAAGCCCACAGCTGACCTCAGACCCCAGGAAAGAAGGTTATGTTAGAGCCCTGTCCTTGGATGAAGAAGGTCTAAGATATCCCAGCAACCTGAAAAGGAAGGCCCAACACCTCCTCACATCATAACGAGGAACACCTCCGCTGTCCTTGCTTCCCAGCAAGGAAGGCTCTGGCTGTCTGGGAGTCCTGACAAGGAAGAAACTTTATGTCCCAGTGACCTAGCAAGAAGGCACCAGGCTTCTCAGCAACCCAGAAAGAATCACTACCACACACCAACTTGCATTCCATCCATGGCTAATAGCTGCACCACAATATCACTACTTGTATGACAATTTGTCCTACTGTGGTGGCTTGTGTGTTGTGTTGTGATGATGCTGTAAGCTATGTCATTGATATTTCAAATGTCAGCAGTGTCATCCAAAATGGACAGTTTTTAGAAGTTTCTAGACTAAGAAAAAACTCTGAAAAAGGAATTGGCTGCACACATTGGAAAGAAGTAGCTACCCCAAACCTTAAAAATATCCTGAAGACCTGATAAATGGAAACAGAACATTGTCAGAGATAATGCCAGGGGATGGGGCCCTTCGGGCAAAAGGCACTCAAAATGTGACGTAGGGTGAGCAGCTTTCTCAAAGTAGAGTCCCTGGTGATGTGCATGAACTACTGTTGTAGGAGCAAAGCTTTCTGAATTTTTACTTGCTGATGGGGTACAACTCAAAATAAGAAGAAATAGCTGCAAAAATACTAATAATCATAATATGGAATGTATGAAATTTGAATCTAGGAAAGTTAGAAGTCATATGAAATTAAATAGAATGCATAAAGATTGATACTCTAATCATTAGTGAGAGAAAATGGACTGGTGTTGGCCATTTGAATCAGAAAACCATATGGTTTGCTATGCCAGTAATGATACAAACAATGAAGGTACTGCATGCATTGGCAAAGAGGACAGTTCCAAATGCTGTCTGTGATAGGATTATACCTATCTGGCTGCAAGGAAATGTAATTAATATAACCCTTATTCGGATTTGTCCAAAAAAATACTAAAGCTAAGTGATAAAGAAATCGAAGAGATCTACCAATCTCTTTAGTCAAAAATTAATCAAACATGCCATCAAGATGCTCTGATAAGTATTTGTGATTGGAAGGCAGAACCATAGAAACAAAATGAGGAAAATTTAAAAAACATTTGGAAAATCTGCTCTTGGTGATAGAAATGAACCTGGAGATTGAATGATAGAACTTTGCAAGACAACGATGTATCCAAATATCATTCTTTCAACAAGACTTAACCAGATGAACATGAACTTCTCCAGATGAAATATAGAGAAACCAAATTTAATACATTGGAAGAGATGATGGAGAAGCTCAAAGAGATGATGGAGAAGCTAAAACGAGGCCAGGGGCTACTGTGGAACAGATCATCAACTGCCTATATGCAAGTTCAGCTTGATGTTGAAGAAAAATAAACCAAATTCCTGAAAGTCAAAATATGACTTTGAGTATATCATGCATGAATTTTGAAAACATCTCAAGACAAGATATGCTACACTGAACACACAAGAACTTGTACACTGTGGCAGAACATCAAGAACATCATTCATAAAAAAAGAAAAAAGACCATTGAAAAGGAAATTGAGAGCCTGTGTCTTTTCCTGATCTGTCCCTTATTTCTTTGGGGTTTATGTCCAGCAATGGTATTACTGGTTCATATGGCATTTCTATTGCCACCTGCTTTAGGATTCATCTATTTTCTTTGCAGCTCAGTTCACAATAGCAAGACATTGGAAACAGCCTAAATATACATCAGTAGAAGAATGGATAAAAGAATCTTTGGTACATACACATCAGTAAAAAACAGTCTGAAACCATGAAACAACTCATGACATGGAGGGATCTGGAAACCATTATGCTGAGGGAAGTTAGTCAATCATAAAACGACAAACACTGTATGAGTCTACTACTCCAGGGACAAACCTTAGGATGGGCACAGTCTCAGGCTTGCAAGCCATCCAGTCTGATGGACAGGGTAGCCAGACAGGCTGGTAGAACACCTCACTGTTCCCAATGAACCATACACCAAATTCTCTAGGTGTATATCATGAATGTCACTTTAGCAAAAGGGTACTCATGTCAGCTGGGATCAGATTGTCGGGGGTGGGTGGGTGGGGTGGTAGTTACATACTCTGTTGTCATTTTGTGATTTAAGAGTAGAAGGATATTGTCTACCTTGTCAATCGGATTGTAGCTTAATGACCTCATTTGGAGGAGCTAAGGAGATAAATAGCTCGCTGGAGGTGGGACACAAGCTCATTCCCTGGGAGTCATACTTGCTGACAAGACACAGGGAGCTACACTAGAGCTCTGGAGCTGGAGGAGCCTTGAGGAGACCTCTGTCGGTGCTGAGATGCCTCTGCTGCCACTGGATCCACAGACTTTCCACCCACTGGCCTGTCATCTTCCTGCATTTGGCATCATTACACGTGTTCCATGAGCCTGAACATGAATTCATAGATTGGTATGGGATATATGGGCTAATATTGGACTTATGGACTTGATCTGGACTGGGTTGGGATGTTTTCTCAATATTCAATTGCTCTTGTATATAAAGCTCTTTCTTATACACATATGAGTGTCCATGAATTTGTTTCTCTGGTCTACCAGACTAACACAGGAGGGGATGCTGACAGCTTAGTGGTTACCATGCAAAGTTATGATGAGGTCCTCCTGGACCGGACCGGGAAACATTCCTATCAGAGGGATGAGGGCTACTGATGGGAAAGTCAAGTCAGCAGAAAGAAAAGTGAGCAGACACAATTGGAAGAAGATAAGTTCAAGCCTGTTGGGGAAAAAAGGAGGGGAACAACTTGAAAGTGGGGAAATTAAAAAAAAAGAAAGAATAAAAATACTTGTAAAGACCATAAGGGTGGAGTATGTCTGGTAATGTGCACCTAATAAGCTACATTGACCGAAGTTTCTGCACACTCACTGGGGACCCAGAATAAGTGCCATAGAACACTAGGACATGGAATCCTAAAACTTCAAGGCACAAAACCTGCTCCAAAGGTCATTCAGAGGGATTTGATGTCAAAATTCCATTAGGTGAACAAGACTCTACCTGAAACTCACTTGTAGCCTGAGGAGTTAAGGCGGAATTGACATGTGTGTGAAAAAGTAGGACAGAGTTATTCCAAGAATACTGAGTTGTTGGGAGGTCGACTAACATTGACTTAGTACCTAAATGCCATACTTGCTGTATTAAGATATGTATTATTCTGGCAGATCTGTGGTTGATATTGGCAGTGAATATTATTGCAAATTTTGACTGAAAACCACCTCCCAATGTTTGTGTAACTAGTGTCCAATCACAAAAGAATTTATTTTGTACAATATGAATACTTCCAGCATTGTGATATATAGTTAGCCTACTTTGCTCCAACTTCAACTGTGTTTAAAATATTAGTACTAGGTGCTAATCAATGACTCTATTAACAGAAGATGCTTATGTTCAAGGGAGATGATCAATACGATTCGCTACCAGAAATTAACAAGGAGATATCTAAAGTGAGCCAGAGATTGTCAAATAACATAGATCCAGGAATGGATATTGGGCTTGCCCTTCATCCTAGCACCAGTCTAAGGATAATTAGTTCATACAACATGGCCCTGCTCAATACTCACCCTCATGAAGGAAACACAGAAAACACGAGCACAATAGTGAAGTGCCTGGCTATCAGGTAGAATGCATCTGACGCCTTAAAGACTTGCTTCCAGATAAGAAGCTATCTAAGTGAGGTGTCACCTAATCCTCCATGGAAAAAGCACACCACCAGCCATGGCACACGGATTGTAAATGATGCAACTCAGAGCTGAAGGAGAGAATAGGATCAGAGTTTAAAATGTGAGATTCTGCTTAGCAGAAGGCCGTGGATGAGAGTGGCCACCCAAAATACATTCGTGAGACCTACAGAGAATTGTAGCTCCGGGTGATTTTCCTCCAGTCATAACCGAAGGAGGTGAAAAAACTGGTTACCAAACAGAGTACAGGGGAGATAACTACAGGAGCTCAAAATGATAAACCTGACTTGATACACTTTGGGCTGGATCTGGTTTTCAATATTTTCTCTGTGTATGTGTTTTGTTTTTTCCCATAATGGGGTTTATCTCTGATATAATTTCTCATTCGGGGTAACTTTCATGAATCGTTGTTATGTGTTTTTCTGTTGTTCAGTGTATGAAACCCAGCATGGATGAAACTATATAAACTACAATCAGACTGGGGGTTTCTGGGGTATATGGAGTAAGAGGTGGGAGTGAAAGGGAGCTGATGTCAAGGAGTTCAAAGAGGCAGAAAATGTTTTGAAATCGATTGTGATTGTGATAGCAATTGTACAACACTTCTTGATGTAATTGAACTGCGGAATGGTACGATGTTTGGAATAGGTCCTCATAAAATGATTTGGAACAAAAAAAGAGAAAGAAAGAAAAGAAAAAAGAGAAAGAATGTCAGCATAGAGACCTAAATTTGTCTTTAAAAATTTTTTTCTTATTAATATAAATATTTATCATTCCATCGTTCAATTGTGCCCAGCATAATTGTACAATTGCTACCACAAACAATTTCCAGACATTATTTTTCTACATGGACTCCTTGACATCATCTCCTCTTCACCTCCCCTCCATGACTGAACCCCTCTCCCCTCAAAACCCTTATTCTACTTGCTGTCTCTGCAGGTTCATCAATCCTGAGTTTTATATATCAAAAACCAGGAAAACATATAACACAACTTCAAGCGAGTAACCTCCAAAGACGTGATGCATCTGAGATATATCCTGATACGGATGAGCCAAAACCAAACAGAATAAAACCAACTAAAGATAGAGACAATCCAGGAAACCAGATCAGGTCCAGCATGCACCATAGGGAGGATCCACTGACAAAGTTCTAACTACTCAAGTCAAAGTCACGCCATCGATCTTCTACACTAATTGCTCCAAAGCTCTGTTTAGTAGCCACTTTCCTCCCATGCCTCAATAGTAGATAGAGGGAGTTCTCAGGAGACTGATTTCCTGTGTACTTCTACAAATGAATCTTGGGCTCGCACTGTCAGCTATAGCCTTCTGTACTCTGGTTCTCACTATTTAAACTCTGATATTAGTCCCTTTGCATTATATGGTTTACCATCCTTCAGTGACTGATGATGGTGTGTTTCTTCCCTGAGCACTTATTTGCCATCTCCCTTAGAGGGCTGCTTGTTTGGAAGCAAGCCCTTAAGACCCTAGGCACCATTTTATCTGCTAGCCAGGCACCATCTACATTCTTTGCTACATTTTGCTATAGCACAATGTCTTCTGCGTTTTATTCTTGTGGGCAAGTATCAAGAAGAGCCATGATATAAGAACTGATTTTTAATCCTAAAGTAGCAAAGTCAAATGGAAAAAAAAAAAACCCGATGAAATAAAAAAGAGCTATACAAAAAATTTCAAAGGATGACTTGAGAAGACACAGTAAAATATTATAATAAAGTATGCAAAGACCTAGAGTTAGAAAACCAAAACGTAAGAACACCTTCAACATACATTAAACTGAAGGAGCTCAAGAAAAAGTAAAGCCTTGAGTTGCAATATTGAAAGAGTCTATGGGAAAAATATTGAATGATGCAGGAAGCATCAAAAGAAGATGGAAAGAATGCAAAGTCACTATATCAATAATAACTAGCTGAGCTACTGCCACTTCAAAAGGTAGCAGATGAGCAAGAACCAATGGTACTGAAGGAATAGTTTCAAGCTACATTGCAAGCACTAGCTGAATCAAGGTCCTAGAAATTGATGGAATACTAATTGAAAGTTTTCAACAAGCTGATGAAGCACTGGAAGCACTTAATCTTCGATACCAGGAAATTTAGAAGACAGCTACTTGGCCAATTGACAGGAAGAAATCCATATTTGTACCCATTTAAGAAAAAGTGAACCCAATGGATGCTCAAATTATTGAATAATATCACTAGTATTGCATGCAAACAGAATTTTGCTGGAGATCATCAAATATTGGTTGCAGTAGTACATGGAGAGGGAGCTCTCAGAGGTTCAGCCAGGATTCAGAAGAGGAGCTAGAACAAGGGATATAATTTATTGATGTCATATGGATCTTAGCTCAAAGTAGAGAATCCCAAAAAGGTGTGTGCTTGTGTTTGAGTAGGCCAAGGCATTCAATTGTGTGGAGAATAATAAACTATGGATGGCCATGGGGAACAAAAGAGAGAGAGCGAATTCCAGAACTCTTCATCTTGCTCTTGTGGAACTTATACCTGGATTAGGAAACAATTAGATAAACAGACAAGGGAATGTTGCATAGCTAAAAACAACAAAGGTGTGCATCAAGGTTGTATCATGTCACATACATATTCAGTTTTTATATTGAGCACATAGAGAGGCTGGATTATATGAAAAACAATGTGACATCAGGATTAAAGAAAGCTTATCAACAACTTTCAATATGAGGATGATGCAACTCTACTTACTGAAACAGAGGAGGACTTGAAGCACTTGCTGAAGAAGATTGAGGATTGCAGCCTTCTGTATGGATTACAGCTCAATACAAAGTAGACCAAAAGCCTACCAATTGGACAAGTGGGTAACATCAAAGGAGAAAAGATTGGTTTTATCAAGTATTTAATCATGCATGAATCAACAAGTCATTCCTGGGGAACAAGCAGTTCAAAGATCAAAAGGTGCTTTCTTTTGGGTAACTTTGCCACAAAAGACTTCTTTAGACTGTCATAAAGGAAGGAGTTTACTTTGAGGACTAAGGTGCATATGACTTGAGGCATTGCATTTTCAATTGTCACCTATACATATGAAAGTTAGACAATGAACAGGGAAGATTGAAGAGTAGATTCATTTGAATTAGGGTGCTCATGAAGAATATCGAAAGTAACATGGACTGCCAAAGGATAAATACATCTGTCTTGGAAGAAGTACGGCCTGTGTGGTCCTTGCAGGTAACATATTTTGGACATACTGTCAGGATAAAATAACCCCTGGAAAAGACATCATGTTTGGTAAAATAGAAGGGCAGCAAAAAACGAGAGATGTCCTGGACAAGATGGACTGAGGCTGTGGGTGTAATGCAAGGGTAGTGCGGTAGCAGGCAATGTCTCACTTTATTGTGCATAGTGTGACAGTGAATCAGAACCAACTCAGTGGTATCCAACAACATCAATGCACTGGAAATAGCAGGCAGATACAGGCCACACACACACAAAGCCACAAACAACTGCATAACAGCCAGGTTCAGTGGCTTACTCTGAAGGAGATGCCCTGGAAGCATCAGAAATGGAAGGGAAATGATGCTTAGATTCCTTCAACTTTGGAGGAAATAATTGAAAAACTAGAGACCCTACAAAAATCAGAACTCCAGAAATGAAACTATATGATATCTGAATAAGATAACATTGTAAAAAACCTGAGTAATAGAGTCACCAAAACTGAAAACTGAATTTAGTGAACTCAATGAAAGCAATGGTCAAAACTCAAAAAAGCAAAATAATCTTAAGAAACCCTATGAATGATGTGGGACATGTCATAGTGGAACAACCTATGTCTGCTTGGAAGCCTGAGGCAAGAGAAACAAACAAAAATCTACAGAGAAAATAGTGTAAGAAATCATAAAAGAGAACTTCCCAAATACTGAAAAGGAAGAGACAATAACTATTCAAGAAGCTGAAAGAAGTCCAAAAAGGATATACATAGAAAGGAAAACATAATAACGTATCATAAATACATCATCCAATATCAAAAAGAGAGAGAGAGCGAGTCCTTAGAGCAGCTAAGGGAAAAACAAACAAACAAAACTACACAAAAAACAGTCAGTTACTAAGCCAATGAATAACAATAAGCTTGGACATCTAAGCAGAAACCATGCAGGTAAGAAGACAATGGACTGACATATATAAAGTTGTGAAGGCAACATGCAGGCATGGAGTAGAGAACCAGTGGAGAGGTCTGAGGGGCTGGCTCCAATCCCAACTACATGGACAGCTGCCCCTCCCCCCAGAAGAATTTATTTCAGAGGACAGCATTGAAGCTGCAGCTCAGGGAGAGGGACATGTATGATGAGAGTATATGGGAGCAAATGAGAGTGGAGCACATCCTGGCCAACCAAGCCTTCAGGATAATATTCCTGCTCAGAGCAGCTAATCCACACCGCCGGACCAACTATGAGGCACAACATTCCTCAGTGACCCAAAGCCTTACACGCGACACCACTGGAGGCCCAGTGTGGGAATTAGCCCAATCTGATCCCACCACACTGAGGCAAACACTAAGGGTGTGGAACAGAACAGCAAGAGGAACAGAGCAATGAAGTCCCCGGGGAATACCAAAAATAGACTCTGAGGCCAGGGCTTGGCGCCCCAACAGCCTCAACTGAAAAATACTCCAAAAGGTCAACAAACAGTCCTTGAACTAGCTACAAGATTTTCTTTCTTGTTTTGTTTTGTTTTGTTTTGTCATTCGTTTGTTTTTGTTGTACTTGTTTTGTTTTATTTTGTTGCTTGGGGTTGTTCTGTCTTGTTTTTATGCATGTTATTATCTCCACAGGTCTGTGTAAATAAGATAGGCTGCATAAACAATGTGGAGGAGAAAACAATGGGACTGACAGTTCTGGGGGGATATGGGAGAGGGGGAGGTAGGGGGAAAGGATATGGTGTTAACAAACCCAGGGACAAGGGAACAAGTGATCCAAATCGGTGGTGAGGAGGGTATAGGAGGCCTGGTAGGGTGTGACCAAGGGTAATGTAACCTAAAGGAATTACTGAAACCCAAATGGAGGCTGAACATGATAGTGGGACAAGAGGAATGTCAAAGGAAATAGAGGAAAGAGCTAGAAGGCCAAGGGCATTTATAGAGGTCTAAATAAAGGCATGTATCTATGTAAACATATGTATATATGAGAATGGGGATATAGATCTATGTGCATATATTTATAGGTTTAGTATTAAGGTAGCAGATGGACATTGGGCCTCCACTCAAGTACTCCCTCAATGCAAGAATATTTTGTTCTGTTAAACTGGCATCTCATGATGCTCACCTTGCTGATACAATAATAGCTGAAGAGAAAGCTGGGGGAATAAGCAAATGTGGTGAAGAAAGCTGATGGTGCCTGGCCATCAAAAGATATAGTGTCTGGGGTCTTAAAGGCTTGAAGATAAATAAGCGGCCATCTAGCTCAGAAGCAACAAAGCCCACATAGAAGAAGGACACCAGCCTGCGTGATCATGTGGTTCAAAACGGATCAATTATCAGGCATCAAGGAACAAAATATCATATCATTGTGTGTTCACCTCCCAGATACGATCCCTGAAGACCAATGGGTGCATAAGCAAATGTGGTGAAGAAAGCTGATGGTTCCCAGCTATCAAAAGATACAGCATCTGGGCTTGAAGGTAAACAAGCAGCCATCTACCTCAGAAGCAACAAAGCCCACATGGAAGAAGCACACCAACCTGTGTGATCACGAGTTGTCGAAGGAATCAGCTATCAGGCATCATCAGAACAAAAAATATCATATCATTATGAATGAGGGGATGTGTGGGGTGAAGACCCAAAGCCCATCTATAGTCAATTGGACATCCCCTTATGAAAGGGTCACGGGGAAGAGATGAGCCAGTCAGGATGCAGTGTAGCAATGATGAAACATACAACTTTTCTCTAGTTCCTAAATGCTTCCTCCCCTCCCCACTATCATGCTCCCAATTCTACCTCACAAATTCAGCTAGGCCAGAGGATGTGCACTGGTACAGATAGCAACTGGAAACACAGAGAATCCAGGACAGATGACCCCTTCAGGACCAGTGGTGGGAGTGGCGATAACGGGAGATTGGAGGGAAGGTGGGGTGGAAAGAAGGAACCAATTACAAGGATCTACATATAACCTCCTCCCTGGGGGACATACAATAGAAAAGTGGGTGAAGGGAGATGTTGGGCAGTGTAAGATATGACAAAATAATAATTTATACATTATCAAGGGTTCATGAGGGAAGGGGAGCAGAGAGGGAGGGGGAAAATGAGGAGCTGATGGCAGGGCTTAAGTGGAGAGCAAATGAGAATGATGAGGGCAATCGATGTACAAATGTGCTTTACCCAATTGATATTTGTAAAATGATTAAAAAAGTAAATAAAATTGTGAAAGAGAAGAGAAATGGCAGTCAGGATTGGGATGATCAGCAAAACTCTCTCTCAAATATGAGGGAGAAATACAAATATTCTAGACAAAGAAAATTCTCAATAATTTCTAAAGTAAGACCAGTGTACCAAAAAATATTAAAGCATAAACTTTAGACAAAGAATCGATAACATTAGTCAAACCTGAGAGCAACACACAAATCAACAACACCCAAATTCTATAAATTGATAAATATTCTCAAAACAGCAAAGAAATTGAGGAATAACAAGTAAACCCATAAACCAGACAAAGAAAATACTCACCTTCATTCCTTTTTTTTTTAATGGAAAAAGGTTACTAACTTTATATGGAGAGGGAGGAGACTGCAGGAAACACCCAAAGAAACCAAACACACTAGCATTGAGTCAATGCTTGCTCATATGGACCCTTGTGGGTTTCCGAGATTGTAACTGTTTACGGGAGTAGAGAGCCCAGTCTTCCTGCTGAGCAACTGCTGGTGGTTTCAAACTGCCCACCATGAGGATCACAACCCAATGAGTAATCACTATACCACCAGGGATCCTTTAAGAAAACCCAGGGTTCCTTAAAATGAAGAACAAAAAAAAGAAGGCCTTGACTACCCATCATCAAAACCTATTACACAACCACAGTATTCTAAACAGCCTGATACTGGTACAATTACAGGTCCTTAGACCAATGAAACAGAATAGCAAAACCACAAATAAGTTAATAAACCTAGAGGTAAACTGATCTTGGACAAAGGGTTGAAAAACATTAAATGGGAAAACAGACAGTCTCTTCAACAAATGGTGCTGGGGAAATTAGGTGTCCATCTGCAGAAGAATGGAAAAAGATCTATACCTCACCACAAGGTACCAAAACACACTCAAGATGGATCAAAGACTTAAAGGTAAATCTCAGAGCTATAATGATAATCAATTTTTAAAATAGGGACAAATTTAAGGGGCCTATCACAGGGTATATACATTGTGTGAAATGTAACAAAGGAAACACACAGATAACACAAAATAGATGACTGGGATATACTTAAAAAGGGAAACTTATTCATATAAAAATTCTGTATTAACAGAGCAAAAGAGAGCCCTTGGAATGGAAAAAAAAACATTTAGCAACTACACAATGGACATTGGATGAATCTCTAAAATCTATAGAACACTGCATTTTTAAAATTCAATTAAAAGGTGGTCAAAAGACGTGAACAGTTTGTCAAAATACCAACAATTGCTAACCATCCTGGAGACGCAAATCAAAATTAAGGTGAGATATCATTTACACCTTCGGTGATAGTCTACTTCAAAATAATAGAAAACAACAGATGCTGGAGAGAATACAGAGAAATGAGAACTCTCGTTTATAACTGTTGTGGAAATAGATACTATGCCACATGAAACAACTGGCAATTTCATAAGATCAAGCAGTACCTCTGCTCAGTATGTGCATTAAAACGCATCTCAGGGAGGAGATGAGCCAGTCAGGGTGCGATGTAACAATGATGAGAAATACAACCTTCCTCTAGTTCCTAAAGGTTTCCTCCCCGCTCC
>NW_022111301.1:2552459-2554403 GCF_000313985.2 Echinops telfairi | reverse complement strand
AAATGTTTTGAGAAACGATGTACAAATGCGCTTTACACAATTGATGTGTGTATGGATTGGGATAACAGTTGTATGAGCCCCTAATAAAATGTTAAAAAAGGAAAAAAAAAAAAAAGGCATAACAAGAGCAGATATATACACTTCCACGCTCATGATAGCACAGTTCATAATAGCAAAAGTTGGAAACAGCCCAAAAGCCAATCGGTAGAAAAATAATCTTTGGTACATGCACACAATTGAATCATACACATAGTAAAAACACTCATGCTACTTCAAAGAACCTCATGTTATGGATGCACATGGAGAACATTATGGGGAACGAAGCTAATCATCACAAAAGGACATATATTGCATGGGACCATTACTATCAGAACACACACTGAGACAGAGACAGACATCTTTCTTTAGGTCATGAAATCATGAAAGTCTCCCCCAAAATGTGATGGCTTATCTATCTAATGCTTTAATCCACTTAGCAGTCTTTATTTGTAGATCTTAAAAACCACGTCTTTAAAGGAAACTTTATCTCAGCTGTGGTCAGTTTTTTTGCATGTTAATTTTTAAGTGGGGAGAGGAAAGGGACCAAGTAGTCCTGCCACATAGCATTTTTCCATAGTCACCAAAAATGAAGACAATCCTTGTAAGGGGGATCCAACACTTGTCTGTCAATTTGTTGAACCATACTGCGGTGGCGTGTGTTGCTGTCATGCTTGAAGTTATGTCACTGATATTTCAAATGCAAGCAGGTCGCCCAAAGTGAGCAGGTCTCAGCAGAGCTTCCATGATAAGAACAGATAACAAAGATGGAACCTGCTGCCTACCCCAGAGGAAGTAGAAGCTGAAAACCTTATACATGTAATCGAAACACTGCCACATACTGAAGACCTAATGAATAGAGGTAGAAGAATATTGGAGATAGTACCAGAGATAGACCCTTCCAGACTGAGGGCAGTCAGAATGTGACTTAAGTAGGAGCTGCTTTCTCAGAGTGGAGTCAACCATGGTGATATGAGTAGACCATCTGGGATCTTCATTTGGTGATGGAGGATGGTGCAAGTTAACAAGAAAGAGCTGCACGAATCTGCTAATAATCAGAATGTGGAATGTGCAAAGTATGAGTTTAAGAAAATTGGGTGTTGTTAAACGTGAAATGCAATGCATACTATTGATAGCCCCGGCATTAGTGGGCTGAGCTGGACTGTTATTTTTCATATTGAATCAGAAAATCTTATGGCTGACTATAAGATTTGGAAGGATACAATTGTGAGGATGGTTCAGGTCCTGTGTTTCTGTCTGTGATGCATATGGTCCCTATAGGTGGGAACTAAATCAATAACATCTAATTACTACAACATAATATAATGGTGATCAGTGAATTTCGATGGGAATTCCATGAAACAGCGGAGTTGGGAGTGTATCTGTTTATGAGAAGGTAATTGCACGTCTGTTGGTGGGTGATCCAAGAGGAGGCAGCAGGACTTGGAAAAAAATCCTTAACTTCTATAGAAGCCCAATGAGAGAATTCTCCCAGTATTGTGTAGCTAATTATGCATTTTTTAACCAAGTTTCTTTGAAACTGCTTTTTATAGGCTACCTGCCTTTAGATTTTGCCTTTTTGGGTGTATATCACTCTTCTTAGACCACATTAGAATGGTGTGATTTAGAAACCTCTCTAAAAGAACTGGACTTCACCTTAATCACAACAGCTGTACATTAAAGGAACTGAAATATTCCTTTGGAATTAAAACTGAAACACCCTATTTTGAGAAAAATGAAAGCACTGTTATCCCAATACCATAAATTTGAAAGTCATTAGACTTGGCTTAAAATGTCTTGCTTTTGTTTTTCTTTTTTTTAAATCAATTTATTGGGGCTCATACAATTCATCACAATACATAGATCAATTGTGTAAAGCACATCTATACATTTGTTGCCCTCATTATT
>NW_022111301.1:2549183-2551196 GCF_000313985.2 Echinops telfairi | reverse complement strand
CAGTTGCCTTGCCCTTGGTCACTCCCTACCAGTCCTCCCATCCCCTCCCTACCATTGGTTTTGAACCATTTGTTGTTCCATTGTCCCTAGGTTGGCCATCTTGCTTTTGATGTCACCCAAGAGTTGGCAACTTAAGACTAACATATACTTACTATTTTTGTATTTCTTTTATTTCTTGTAATATGTCTTAGTCCTGCAGTTAGTTTTTCCTTAGTGAATGTGTGCTATTGAAATTTTTTTGTTTCTAAACATTATTGGTCTAGCAAATAGTGTTCAGTTATGCCAGTATTTAATCTAAATATGTAGACTCCATATGGGAAAATAACTTAAATTTAAACTGTTTAAGTATTTTCATCTAAAAACCTTTCTTTTGTATGTATATTTTAATTTTCTCGATATTCCTTTAAAATGCATACCATTGGATAGATTAAGGATATTTTAATTAAAATTACCAAATGACTCATGAAAATTACTTGAATTATTCCTCAGCATACTGATATTGCTACTTCTAAAGTTGAATATATATCCTAAGCTAAGAACAATTATTTCTTGTTGTAGCCCTTGTCAATACTTGATTACATGAGATGATCACTGAAAATATGGTTGTAAATATTGAACAGTAAAGTGTGCTGAAGAAATCAGATAGCACCTAACTAACAGAAATAATAGTTTTATGGAACTTAAAACCTTGCTTTAAAACAAGCAGCCCTTTAAATGCGGTGTCAGCTAAGTTCATACAGATGGAGCACACAATCCCATGTGATACAAGAATTGTAAACAATAAAATTCAATATCAGAGGGGGATTGTATTAGAGCTTAAATTCTGAGCACCTGGTTTGTAGAAGGCTATGGATGACAGTGAAAGCCCCAATTCCATTTAGAATCCTAAAAGTGGATAAAGCGTCCATTGAACTGTAAATAGCCTTGCCCTCAGACAGAGAGTGTTAGAAAGTGCAGATATAGTTAGGTTAAATTTGAATATAATATCATTTGTTTACTTTTGTAGTATATTTTTAATTTGTTCTTGTTTCTACTATCTTCAGCTTTCTCTTGGGTTGGGGGATTTTTGTGTCTTATTTTGTTGTTGTTGTTGCTGCTGGGGTTTTGTATAGTTTTCTTTATATGAAATTCAGGATAGCTAAATCCAGACAGCTACTAGATTAATAGTTCTTTAGGGTTATAGCAGGGATGGTGCAGGGTAATGGGGACCTAATAACAATGAGTACAAGAATAAAGAAATGTTCTAAATGTGTGGTGATGCATAACTCTTTTTAAAATTGAATTGAATTATATAGCATTTGGGTTTTTTTCATATTAAAAATATATAATTTAATTCTGAAAGCATAACCCGTCCCCTTCCTTCCCAAGAGAAGGCAACGCTGAGCACAGTGTACACCAGGCAGGCATCGGTCCGGAGTGCTGGGGGCAGTAGGATACTGTTATGACATAAACTTGGCCCCGGGAGGAGGGGGCGTGAGCAAGAGCGAGGGCTTAGCGAGAGGGCACTGGGAAGCAGTAGAAATGGCTTCCGTTAGGACATGCAATGTCTGCGAGGGTTGGCTGGCCGTTCCCCCGCCAACCATGTGCCTCAGAAATCAATGTTTCGGGTGGGTGCGCCCCTCCACGAACTCACGCCCCTTTGACTTAACCAGGAAGCCAGAACGTACTTCTGTCCTGCCATCCATCTGACCTTTCCAGAAGGCAGCCGCCACTGGGTCAACCCCAGGAGTTTACCCGGCAGGCTGTTCAGGTTGTGAGGGAGGCTCGTTTTCCATGCACAGAGAAGCCAGAAACCTTGCCACGGCCCCAGGCCCCCGTTCCTGCCTTGGGGAGGGGCGGGGGGAGAGCAGAGCTCTTTTCTGGTAGGTTAGGGTGATTTTCCACGCGGGCGCAGACAGGCTGGGTTTGTCCTGGGAGTCCAGTCCAGTCCAGGGAAGGCGTGCTGCTGTGCGGACTGCTGGTTTGCAAGGCGGGCCACGGTGGCCCCTCAGGAGAGCATGCTTTTGTGCACAC
>NW_022111301.1:2546591-2548968 GCF_000313985.2 Echinops telfairi | reverse complement strand
TCTTAGTTGCCCTGTGACAGCTGGATCTCACATTTCCTGAAGCTGGATCTGTGGGAGGAGTCTCTCTTCTGACTCTCCACTCCATTGAATTCTATAGCAGTTGATTTATATTCCTATAAACCTGTTGAAAAAAATGTCTAAAACACCTAAAAACCTTTGTTTTATGTGGGATATCACTCCTATGAACTTGCTGCAATAGTTCAATGATTAGCGAAGATACCCACTTTGAGCCCTGACCTCAAAATATATTTTTTCCTTGCAAACCTCATGTTAAGGCATTCTACGGACACAGCGGCTGCTACAATGAGTCAAACCTAGTCATTATGAGGATTATGCAGAACGAGGTGTCCTTTCCTTCGGCTACATGTCGGGTCTCTGAATCAGAGGTGCTTCCAGGGCACCGAATATCATCAAGTTAAACAAACGGAAGTGGATCACAAAGAGAACTTCTCAGCAGCCCTTTATTGATTGCAAAACTATATTTTAAAAGGTTTTGTTTGGATTAATCTATGCATGTATGAAGTGGAGACCTTGCAGTCCTACTTCTTTACTTACTCGTATATGAACTAGAAATACAAATTCTGGTATCAGTTGCAGGGAATAGTCTTCCACCTTCTAAAAGCCTTGCAATCCTTGGCCTTCTTGGACATGAAAAATCTATCTGCCCCCATCTTTACATGACGCTTCCTCATCTGTAAGCGTTCTTGTGACTATCATATTACTTTTATAAGACACTACTCAGAAGGTATTAGATTTAGGACCCAAGTATTTCTACTCAGGTGTTATCATACTAATAAGAAAAGAGAACCCTGTTTGAAAATGGGGTCATATTCACAGATAGACTAGAAGCTTCAACATTTTGGCAGGACACAATTCAATCTATAATGCCCATGATGAGAAAATCAATTATCAATGCAGGAGATAAAGTTATGTAGCAATCAGATGCATATATACATATACTATATATTTGGTTTTATATTCCTTTGCTAGATCCAGAAATTGTGTGATTCAGCAATTTTGTCACACAGCTGTGAAGACATTCAGCTATTTCTCTTATTATGTATATATACATGTGTATGTGAATTCAAATACATGAACATATGCATCAACACATACACATTTTTTTTTCTTTTTCAAAATAGCTTTATTATATGTTTATGAGCCTTTACCATATGAAATGTATTTGCTATGGTCTTAATGTTTTTTGGAATCCCCTATAGCCCCACTTTCTGGCAAATAATTGCATAAATATGTTTACGCCACTACAACAAGTTTGAGGTAAGTAGATAGATCAATAATTTCCTTCATGCTCTCCACAATTTAGAAAAATAACGAATGCGATCTAGTTCATTGGTGAGTTAAGGAACCACTGAAGTTCTAGAATCCCTTTTAATTCTTTTGGATTGAGTGGAATTGAAGTTCTGTATGGAAGAGTGAGCTCTCTTCTAGTTCAAAGCAGGTAAAATGTGATGAGTTATCAATCTATATATCTCTGAAGCACACTTTATGCTTGTTCCTTTGGAGAACCACAATGCAATATTAGGGCAATAACTTGGAACATTGATCAAAGTAGTAACACTCCTGTAAGTTTGCTGGTATGATTTCCCCCTTATACAATATGTTTTATATGTTTTGCAGTTGAAAACAATCTTTATGCTGTCAGAAGCAGAAAATTGGTTTGAAAACAACATATCTGATACCCAAATGTCTTTAGTCTGATATATAAAGCATTTGCTAGCCTTAATGCTATACATTTGTTAGACTTGGAAAATTAATAATGTGACTTTCCCTGCATTGATAGGATGATAAACTATTGAGTTTTGTAGTTATTTGTTGTTTTAATTTTCAAGATATTGTTTGCTAACTCTATTCAACATATCCTGCTTTGTTTATAAAATTAGTTCTAATTACCAAAAAGATGAATTGAAGCCAAAATCCCCTCCCCTTTCTGATTCAACAATAGGTGGATTGATTTAATATTTGTTTGGCACTGTTTCCAGAGTACAGAAATTAAGTCAAATCACCAGCAAGGAGTAAGCAAGCACAGTGAGACAAAATAAGTCTTATTAATTTACAAACCTACTAATTTGTCTTCAAAAAAAGGATCTGCCTTGAGAAGCAACTACAATTGATTGTAGCCTGACCATTCATGTTTTCAGGATAAAATATTTAAAGTGTAAAGATATTAAGGAGATGTCTTTATGCATGGTACAGAACAATGTTGGATTTTAGGAAACAGACATGCTATAAATTGCATCATATTAAAAATGATAGTACTTTTAAAATGCATTTAAAATGTATTTAAATTACATTTTAAAATGTTAAAGCAACAACAGGGATGTTTAAATAAATATTTTTGAAGTTCATTTCTCTTCAA
>NW_022111301.1:2505586-2544649 GCF_000313985.2 Echinops telfairi | reverse complement strand
AGTTCAAAGCAGGTAAAATGTGATGAGTTATCAATCTATATATCTCTGAAGCACACTTTATGCTTGTTCCTTTGGAGAACCACAATGCAATATTAGGGCAATAACTTGGAACATTGATCAAAGTAGTAACACTCCTGTAAGTTTGCTGGTATGATTTCCCCCTTATACAATATGTTTTATATGTTTCGCAGTTGAAAACAATCTTTATGCTGTCAGAAGCAGAAAATTGGTTTGAAAACAACATATCTGATACCCAAATGTCTTTAGTCTGATATATAAAGCATTTGCTAGCCTTAATGCTATACATTTGTTAGACTTGGAAAATTAATAATGTGACTTTCCCTGCATTGATAGGATGATAACAAACTATTGAGTTTTGTAGTTATTTGTTGTTTTAATTTTCAGGATATTATTTGCTAACTCTATTTCAACATATCCTGCTTTGTTTATAAAATTAGTTCTAATTACCAAAAAGATGAATTGAAGCCAACATCCCCTCCCCTTTCTGATTCAACAATAGGTGGATTGATTTAATATTTGTTTGGCACTGTTTCCAGAGTACAGAAATTAAGTCAAATCACCAGCAAGGAGTAAGCAAGCACAGTGAGACAAAATAAGTCTTATTAATTTACAAACCTACTAATTTGTCTTCAAAAAAAGGATCTGCCTTGAGAAGCAACTACAATTGATTGTAGCCTGACCATTCATGTTTTCAGGATAAAATATTTAAAGTGTAAAGATATTAAGGAGATGTCTTTATGCATGGTACAGAACAATGTTGGATTTTAGGAAACAGACATGCTATAAATTGCATCATATTAAAAATGATAGTACTTTTAAAATGCATTTAAAATGTATTTAAATTACATTTTAAAATGTTAAAGCAACAACAGGGATGTTTAAATAAATATTTTTGAAGTTCATTTCTCTTCAAACAAAGCAGTAACATAATTAATAACTGTATTTAATATCATTTGATAAAATAGAACTTGAAAGAATATTTGAAACTAAATTCTTATGGGTTCAATTGGGTCTCCAAAATTATGGGATTTAAATATTAACTTCTATGCTTACGGTTACAATGCCTTTGAGAATGGGTTGTCTTTGTTATGTTAGCAAAGCATGTTTAGTGCTGGTTGTATGTTAAGTGACATGTCATTCACCCAAGAGCAGAAGCTCAAACGGGACATGGACATATCTCCAAAGCTGACCCAGTAAGAAAGCCGAGAACTGGCACCCTGAATTCAGAATTCCTAGACTCTGATAGAGAAAAAAAATCTAGTTTTAAAGGCATCCACGATGGTATATTTGTTATAGAACTACAAGGTGAGTGAGACATTAGCAAGCATAGCGTGACTGTTGCATGTCAATAAATATACAATGCATTTAAATGCATGGATTCAATCATAACAACAAGGCAAAGAAAAGACATCAAAGATGCTTGTTTGGGTAAGGAAGAAGTGAAACTATCATTATTCACAGACGATATGATTTTATATATTGAAAATCCCCAAAACTCTACAAGTGGAGTGTTAGAAGCGATAGCGGAATATGGCAGAGTGACAGGATACAAGATCAACAAACAAAAGAAGTCTATTGGACTGCTCTACACATCAGACAAGATCACTGAAAAGGCGATTAAAAATGTAGTTCCCTTTACAGTAGCCAAGCACAAATTGAAATACCTAGGCATATACCTGGCTAAAAAAACCCAAAGATTTGTATGAGGAAAACTAAATGTTATTACAAGAACCCAAGAGTGACCTCAACAAACAGAAGAATATCCTATGCTCGTGGATTGGAAGACTCCATATGATAAAGCTGTGAGTTCTGCCAGAAGGCATTATATAAGTTTAATGCTATCCTGATATGAATACCATCATCCTTCTTCAAAGAATTGGAAAAACTGGTTACCAACTTCATATGGAGAGTGAAGAAGCCCATAATTAGCAGAGAACTCCTCAAGAAGAAGGACAAAGTGGAAGGACTAGCTCTACCTCACTTTAGCACCTATTATACATCTAAAGTGGCTAAAACAGTGTGGTACTGGTATAATGAGAGATATTCAGACCAATGGAAAAGAGGTAAAAACCCAGAAATAAAACCATCAGCATACAGAAACTGGTTTTGATAAGGGCCAACAAATATCAAATGGGAAGTGGTGCTGGAAAAAATGGATCTCTACCTGCAGAAAAGTGAAGCAAGACCCTTACCTCACTCCATAGACAAGAGTAAACTCAAGGTGGATCACAGACCTTGAGGTAAAACCCCAAAGTATTAGGGTCATTAATGAGAGAATTGGGACAAACCTGAGAACTTCTGCACACGAATACATAGGCAATCAGAAACAGGGAATGATTTAAATACAGAGGAGTCACAAATTGACAAGCAGGATATACTGAAGATAAAACACCTGTGCATATCGAAATAATTCACCAAGGGAGTAATAAGAGAGCCCACAGAATGGGAAAACATCTTTATCCATGACACATCAGACAAAGACCTTATAACTAAAATCTAAAATACTCAGCTAGCTTAAAATAAGAAAAAACTAATTGCCCACTAAGGAGGTGGGCAAAGGACCGGAACAGAAGTTTCACAAGGGCATAAATCTGAATGGTCGATAAACATATGAGAAAATGTTCCCGATCATTAGCCATAGGAGAAATGTAAATTAAAACAACCGTGAAATACCACCTAGCACCCTAAAAAATAACCCAATTCAAAAAATCAGAAAGTAAAAAGTGTTGGAGGAGCTGTGGTGAGATAGGAACTTTCACCCACTGCTCGTCGACCTGTAAGTATATACAGCCATTATGGAAATCAATTTGGCGATATCTAAAACTGATGGAAATTGAGCTACAATATAACCCAGCAATGCCACTACTGGGCATATACCCAGAAGAGGCAAGAAAGAAACCATGTCTAGACATCTGTGCTCCATTGTTCATCATAGCACAGTTCACAGTTGCAAGGAGTTGGAAACAATCTGAATTTCCATCAATTTAATCCAGATGAATGGATTAAAAAACTGGTACATGCATAAAATGGAGTACTGTGTATCCCTAAAAAGCAGCAATGAATGCATGAAACACATTACTTCATGGGAAGAACTGGTGGAAATTATGTTGTGCGAGGTAAGCTAATCACAAAAGGATAAGTACAACAGGAGTCTACTGAGGTTTGAAAAATCTGGCATAGGGGAAAAACTACTAGATATATACATTCCTGGGGTGTGTTCCAGGTACTATGTCAGGGGCCAAACCCAATCCATGGATACATATGGCAGTCAACTAAACAGGAGGGGGAAAGAAAGAGAAAAAATTAAGATATGGGTAGGGGTCGGAGTAAGGCACTACCCACCCAAGGGGGGGTATTGTTTATATCTTCACAGGAGAGGGAGAAAGAGACCAGGTTTCAACCCAGTGCTCCAAGATGTGTATACAGCAAACCAGCATGCAACAGGAAACCAATAGAGAGTTCTGAGAGGCCAGCCCCAATTCCAACTATGTGGATACCCCGTCCCCCAGCCCCAGAAAAATGCACTTCAGAGGACAGAGCTGAAGCTACAGCTTGGGGAGAGGGGCACGTCTGATCCGAGCACACAGGAGAAGTGAAGAGGGGTGGAGAGGGAGAAAAACACATGCTGGTCTTCTAAGCCCCAAGGACGATATTCCTGCTCAGAGCAGACAATGCACAAAGATGATCATAGGGCCACCCCACCAGGAGACACTATATCCCTCACTGTATCATAGCACTACGGGGGACAACAATGGAGACACAGTGCAGGAATTGTGTCCGATCTGACCCTATCACGCTGGGGTGAAACACTAAGGGCATGCAACAGAGCAGCAAGGGGAGCAAAATGAAGAAATCCCCGGGGAATATCAAAAATGGACTTTGGGGACAAAACATTGTACCCCATCAGACTCTACTGGAAAACACTCATAAAGGTCAAAAAACAGACCTGGAACTATTTATAGGCTTTTCCTTTTTTGTCATTGGCTTTCTTTTGGTGTTATTTTGTTTCTGTTTTTCTTTATTTTTGTTGTTTTGTTGGTTTTGTCTTCCTTTGTTGTTTTGTTTGGCTTTGCCTGGTTTTTGCACTTATTAATGTCTCTGCATGTCTATCTAGATAAGATAGGCGTAATAAACAATTTGGAGATGTAAACAACAGAACCAATGGTTCCAAGGGGACACAGTAGAAGGGGAGATGGGGGAAAGGAAGGGCGGGGTAGCAATCAACCCAGGGACAAGGGAACCACAAGTGAACTAAAATCAATGGAGAGAAGGATGTAGGATGTGTATTGGGGCTTAATCGAGGGCAATGTAACATTGTGGAATTACTAAACCCAACTGAAGGCCAAACATGATAGTGGGATAAGAAGAAAGTAAAAGGAAATAGAGGAAAGAACTAGCAGGCAAAGAAGATTTACAGAGGTCTAAATACAGGCATGTACATATATAAATATATATATAATTATAGGGAAATATATCTATGTACTATATCTATATGTGAACTATTAAGGTAGTAGATGGACATTGGACCTTGACTCTAGTACTCTCTCAGTACAAGAACACTTCGTTATAATAACCTGGTATTCTGTGATGGTCACCTTCCCGACACAATTGCTGAAGAGAAAATGGGTGCATAGGCAAATGTGGAGAAGAAAACTGATGGTGCCCAGCTATCAAAAGATATAACGTCTGGGGTCCTAAAGGCTTGAAGATAAACAACTGGCCATTTAACTGGCCATAAAACCCACATGGAAGAAGCACACCAGCCTGTGTGATCATGAGGTGTCGATGGGGATCAGGTATCAGGCATTTAAGATCCAGAACAAAAAATCATATCGATGTGAATGAGGAGAAGGGCAGAGTGGAGACCCAAAGCCCATCTGTAGACAATTGGACATCCCCTTACAGAAGGGTCACAAGGGAGAGAGAGCCAGTCAGTGTGCAGTACAGCACTGATAAAACATACAACTTTCCTTTAGTTCTTTAATATTTCCCCCTGCCTTCCACTATGACCCCAATTCTGCCTCATAAATCGGACTAAACCAGAACATGTACACTGCTACAGGCAAGAGCCCACAACACAGGGAATCCGGGATAGGTCAACCCCTCAGGACCAACAATGAGAATAAGGATAGCAGGAGGTTAAGGGGAAGGTGGCAGGAGAAAGGGAGAATTGATCACAAGGATTGATATATAACCGCCTACCAGCGGGATGAACAACAGAAAAGTGGGTGAAGGGTGACAGAGGATGATGTAAGATATGAAAATAATAATCTATAATTTATCCAGGGTTCATGATGGAGGGAGTGTGGGAGAGGGTAGGGGGAAACAAGGAGCTGATATCAAGGCCTCAAGTAGAAAGGAAATGCTTTGAAAGTGTTGATGACAACATATGTACAAATATGCTTGACACAATGAATGAATGTATGGCTTGTGATAAGAGATGTAAGAGCCCCCAATAAACGTATTTAATCTAAAAAAGAAAGAGATGAGGGAGCATCTCCTGGTCTATAATAGTGTGATGTTTACAGTGTTAAAATAGCCAAAGGGGAGGATCTAGAGAGGACTGAAGCTGAAAGGTGTGAGAAGGCCATCCAATAGAAGTTGTGGTTTTATCTAGTGTATTGCAAACCCAGTATATGGAAGGAAGCAATGCAGAAGAATAAGTACAATGAAGCATACCTCTCTCAATCTCTCCTTTGTTCATATGTGTTCAAGGGAAGAACCACAATTGAAGCATTCCATAGAAGTTAATCTCCTAGAACATTTCAAGGTAAAGAACAGACAATATATCTGTGGGGGTAAGAAAAGGGTATGTAGCACAAATAGTATAAGTAACATGCTAAATTTAAGGCTGATGATTATCCCAGCCTGTATGGTGAAAGGAAAAGGATAAGAAACTCAAGGCTATATGATAGAAATTGATAAAAATAATAATGGAATATGCACTCTGACAAGGAAGAAAATAGGGCAAGAGGGCATAGAAAAGCAGTTAAAAGCAATAATATCAATATATTTTTTTGATTACTAAGGTAGCTGACAATGGCTGGAGTCAAAGTACTATAGAAAGTGATTAAGAAAGAAAGTGCTGACAAATGTGTCTGATGCTTAAACTGTATGAAATTGGCATCATGGTTGCATTTTTTTGGCAAGTATAATGATGAAAGTGTGAGAGTGGAAAACAGAAGAGCAAGATGATTAGACAAGCAAAGCCATATTAAGAGAATTAAGATCATTGGAGCAACCATAATAAAACAGTTGTAATAGAATGATTCAAGTGCTAATATCTTTATGGTAGGGATATGGAGGAGTTGAGAAAAATAGAAGACAGCATAGCTGGATATAATGGATTTAGAATATGGAGAATGAAACAAACAACAAGGAAATATATATATGTATAAATATAATATTTTCAAGAAAAATCCATGTAAGAAATATGGGTTACTGCACTATGACCACTTTAGACAAATGGAGAAAAAAATTTCTGAATAGCGGTGGCAGACATATCAGGTAAAATGACAAGGTGATGTTAATATCTAAGAAAAAATATGTGGTGCTTATGAAGAATAGGTACCAGAGGTCACAGAAGAAGCGTTCTGTAAAATTTATGAGAGGTGTGCTCAGATATGAAACTTTAAATATAGGGGAAATGCAGTTAATATGATTTGGCTTGAGGAATATTGTGGTGACTGATGAGGATTTCATACAGTGATGGCATGCATTTTTCTTCAATAAATTTTTGCATAAAGGTAAGGAAAAAGGAGATATTGCAATGTCAAGAGTTTGCAGTATCTTAACTTTAGCTCAGTTAAGGTGGAGAATGAGAGGACAAAAGTAATTACATATATGATAATTATTTCATACTAGAAGATGAATGGAGAGAAAAATACTGTTTTATTGTGTTAGAGTTTTCATTTGCTATTATTGCTGTGTTTTGAGTTTCATTTTTTTAAGAAATATTTTTAAATCACAAATAATTAAGTAATATATAATCATGCTGTTGTTGCTAGGTACTAACTCACAGTGGTCCAATGTACAACAGAAGGAAACTTTGACCAATCCTGGGTCATCCTTACAATTGTTCTTAGGTTTTAGCCCATTTTGCAGCTGTTGTTAGTTCATTTTGTTTAAGACATTCCTTGTTTTCACTGTTCTCCACTTTACCAAGCATAATAATGTCCCTTTCCAGGGACTGGTCTCTCTTGACAACATGTCCAAAGTACATAAGACAAGGACACATCATCCTTGCCTCTAAGGAGCATTCTCACTGTACTTCTTTCAAGATGGATCTGTTTCTTCTTTGGGCAGAACATGGTACTTTCAATGTTCTTTGCCAGCACCATAATTCAAGTGCATCCATTCTTCTTTGGTTTCCCTTATTCTATGTCGAACTCTCATAAATATGAGGCAATATAATACTGTGGCTGGAGCCAGGGTCCCCTTCGTCCCCAAAGTAACATCCTTGCTTTTCAACACTTTTAAACAATTCTTATGCAGTAGATTTTCCCAACCATTTGATCTCTTGAGAGCTACTTCCATGAACGTTAATTGTGGATCCAAGCAAAACAAAATCTTTGACAACATCAATCTTTTTTCCATTTAATATGATCTTACCTATTGATCAAGTTGTGGATATTTGGGTTTCCTTTTATTTTCTTTAACTTTGATGACTTAAAAAGAAATGTTTTATTGGCACTTCATCCACATATAATAAAACTCAATAATTCAATCATATCAAGAAGTGTTGTACAATATTTACCACAATCAATTTTAGAACATTTTCTTCTTCCTTGTATTCATTGTTATTTGTGCAATTTTTTTCAACTTTGGCAAAAATGTACACAACAAAATATTCCCCAATTCAAAAACTTCTACATGTAATATTCAATGATTTTGATAAAACTCTTCCTGTTGTACACCCATTATTGATATCCTTCTCCAAATTGTTCCAGCACTATTAAAATAAAGTCAATGCCCCCTAGGAACAAAACTCTTCCTCTTTCCCCCATGGTAACCATAAGTCAAGTTTGCTTTCTTCTTATTGGTAGTTCCCTGATCTAATATTTATGTAACATACACGTCCATAGCTAAATTGCCTTTAAAAGCAGTGTATATACATCATTACAATCAGATCTAATGTTTTCTCCCCAGGTCCCCTCACCCACCACCTGCTCCACTCCCTTCCTGGTAAAACACTGCATCAGTTAACTGTCTCTATGCATCCCCTCCTTATGTGCTTCTTAACCTGGGAGCTCTAACAGAAATAATAAAAAGAAACAACAACAATAATAATATTAAGAGTCAGAAAGAAAAGACCACCAATGATACATTAAAAGCCAGAGAAGAAATTTCTGTCATGGAACAGTCGAGAAATATTTGAACTGAGGGCAAATTCAGGTTGGGTCAAGAGGGAAGTCAACTGAGCAAGTATCACATTTGCATGGTTTGATCCACCATATTCAAGTTTACAATAATCTCTCTGACGGTAAAGATTTTTAAGTCCCTTGCCAGTGACTAGACGGGATCTGCTAGAGACTTAATCTGACTAGATACTCATGAGATAGATTTTGGGTTTCCACCTTCCTCCATAGTCTTCTACAAGTTGGATGGTCACAATTTAAGCTCCGACACGTTTGCTTTCATCATATTTGGATTTTGTTATGGTCTTCTTTGGATCACACAGGCTGATTTGCTGCTTCTTAGTTGATGCCTCATTTAGATGGCTGCTTGTTTGAATACAAGCCTTTAACACCCCAGACACTATTCCAATTGATAGCCTAGCACCATCTACTTTCTTCACCACACTTTGCTGTAGCACCCTTCTCTTCAGTGATCTCTTTGAGAAGATGAGTATTGACCAGGGCCATTCTATAAGAACTAACTGTCCTTGGATCGGAGCTATAATTACATGGGAGCTCACAATCCATCTGCTTGTCCCTAGGTTAATAATGATTCTGGGTTATTTTGGTGGTCATATTGTAACAAAAACCAAAACCATAACCAGCAAGAACAACAACAACAACAACAACAACAAAAATCACAGAGAGCAAAACAACCCTATCCCTACCTCCCCTCAAAGAACAAAAAATAAAAACCTTTTCAATCATTACCCTGAGTATAAGGCAATTGCATTGATAGCATCAATAATTTATCCGATGAGATAGAATCTAAGGTCCTGTTGATATTAGGAATTTATGCAAGTATAATCCAGCTGAGAGCCGCAATCCATGAACTGTTGCTCTCTGCAGATTGATTTTTCAATTGATTGTGTTCTGTTTACAATGAAATGGGCATTGGTGCTAGGAGAAAACTTTCTGTATTATTTCTTGCGAGGGTAGATTCTTGCTTATCAGATTAAAAGTTGTCATATTAATGCATGAGGAGCATCAAGGCATTAAATATATGGTGATTCTGGATCACTTTTTATTGGACACTTATTAAGCTGGGAATCCCACCCAAGGTTAAATAACCACAATTTCCACAGTCTTGGAATGGCCCTGTTTGCTTCCTCTCTCATCTGTATATTTCAGTCCTAAATCCCAGGGAATAAGGTAGTTTTGAGGTAGGGTCCCATTCATTCAGTTGGGCTCCTGGTGTGATCCTTAGAGGATAACATCTTCCCTGTAAGGCCAGGGTCTAGGGTCATAATTACCTTGAGTTGTAATCCATACTAAAGGCTGAAATTCTTGCTATACATTGCTCCAAGTTCTTGCTTTCAGCAAGTGGAGTGTGCCACCTCCTCATTGCACGTTGTTACTAAAATTCCCTCCAATCCTGATACTGCATTCTTTATATAATCCTGCATCTCTAAATTTTTGCTCAGTATACAGATTGGATAACTTTGGTGAGAGGATACAACTCCGACACACAACTTCTGATTTTAAACCATACAGCATTCCCTTGTTCTGCTTGGGCAACTCTCACTTAATGTATATACACGCTCCACATGATCACAATGAAGTGCTCTGGAATTCCCATTCTTCCAAAGTCTATCCATAGTTTGTTATGATTCACACAGTCAAATGCTTTTTGTATAGTCAACAGCACACAAATAAATCTCTTTCTGGTATTTTCTGCTTTCAGCCATGATCCATCGAACATCAGCACTGATACCCCTTGTTCCACATCCTCTTCTGAATCTGGCTTGCACTTCTGGTATCCCCCTGTCAATGTGCTACTCCAGTTATTGATGGATAATCATCTGTAAAATATTAATTGCATGTGATATTAATTATATTGTTATATAATTTGAGCATTTCATCACCTATCTTTAGAATGGGTACAAATATGGATATCTTTCAGTCAGTCGGCCAAATATTTTTCTTTCAAATATCTTGGCATAGAAATTATGCCAAGATATAATTATATATAAATTCTAGAACAAATTATATAATTATATATAAAAGTATATACATTTTAATGACAATTAAATAAAACTTTCGCTGTGTCTTTTAAGCAAAATTTCTAGAACCTAGTTTTAAGGAAAAAGCCTTCGAAATGAAGAGTGACTTTTGTTGCTGTTGTGGTAAGTGTGCTCTATCTGCCTCCAACCCATAGCTACCGTATTAACAACAGAATAAAACATGGATGGTCCTGTGTCATCTTCACAGGTATTTTTATTCTTGCACCCATTGTCACAATGTCATAATGTCAATTCATCCTGTTGAAGGCCTTACTTTTTTTCACTGTCCATCTTTACCAAACATGATATTTGTTTTTAGGCACTGATTTCTCCTAACAATGTTGTAGTCGTAAAATAATTTCATGTCAACTTGAAGATGCAGAAGTGTAGGGATGGAATCTAGCCTGTCAATCAAGACACAGCCTGATCCTACCTACTTGTGGGTGTGGCCTTCTCATAAGGAGAGTCCTGGGAACCTCCTCTCCCTCTTCACCTTCCTTTTCCTGAGTAATGCTGAGACCTGCCAGAGCCCTGTGATGCTTTCACTGCCATTGGATCCACAAGACGTTGCAGCCACCAGTCAGTGATATTCCTGATTTTTGCATCATTGCATGTCACTGCATGAGTCTGAACAGGGACTTATGGACTAGTGTGGGACTTAATGGATTTGATATGGACTGGACTGGGGTGTTTCCCTGATATACAAATACTTTTTACTTCCGGTATTGTCTTCTGTTTCTCCTGCTTTCTCATTGAAGCTGTTAGAACTGGTTGCGGTTTACATGTTGTTTTAGAGGCGCCTGGAGCCATCTTCCTGAATCAAAGAGCCCTGGGCTCTTTCTTGGGGGATTTGTATGAGATTTTCTATGAACTACCTGCTGGTAGCTGTGCTGAGGGGTCCGGCTGTCGTTATATCTTCCTGTGGTTTCACACTTGTCCTGGGCATCCAGTATTCCGTTACTTGGAATGTGTGTTGGATATTCTTCTTGTGTGACACTGGTCAGGTTGTTGTTGGCCCACAAGGGCCTTGCTTCCCTGGCTGATCTCTAAGTAGCCTTCATGGTTCTTGGAGCACCTCGGCTGGACTGTGATAATTTCCTCTGCAACTGGAGTGCTGAGGGGGGAGTGTGAGTATACCCACTTTGATGTGGAGCTCTATAGTTGGTAGGGGAATTACTCCCAATTTTCTGGTCTGGCAGCAGGAGCTCTGCTCGGGTACATCCTATCAGGTCGCCATTTTCCCCGAACTCCCCCTACAAATACTTTTTAATATAAAGCTCTAGTTTATATATATGAATGTTTCTAGATCTGTTTCTCTAGTAAACCCAGTCCAACACATTATGGTACATTGGAGTGGGGCAGTATAGAAACAAATCATGAAGATGGAGCTTAGATGCCTGTCTGGGCTCTGCCTTATGGTAGATTTTCTTCTTTGACTACTCAGAGGTCAAGTAGGCCCAAATTGTTTACTGGATTGTTTTCTAAAAAGATTATGGGAAATTAAAGTTTTGATTATTTTGTTTGGTTGTTGTATTTGGTTATTCCTGCCTGAAAAGGAAAAACTAAATGTGATAAGTGTAACTTTTGATCTCATGGTGTGAAATTGCCCCTTATACTTTTCCTCTGAGACCATGCTGCTTAGTGGCTGACAGAAGGCCTGGCTCTGGCTTGATGCAGCCAGTGGCCTAAGGCCACATTGCATATGAACAAGATAGTTTAGATAAGGATTGAATTCGACTATTTTAAGAATTGAATTTATGACTTGGCTGTACTAGCTTTATACTGATTTCTGCTGCTATTGGTATTGATAAAATGTGTGATAGAAATGATTATTTGGAAACATGAAAATAGAAACTTTGTAAGCCCACTACCTTCAGAAACTAAATTGGATCAATAAATAGGTATAGGACACACCAGTAAAGAAGGCTTTGAAAAGATAAACCCCATCCAATTCATTGAGTGCTCAGTACATTTGCATTTGAAAAGACTTTCAGAAAGAACTGTTGGCAGACTGGATAAAGAAAAAGGAGCCATTGGCTATTTTAAATTTTGAACTGAAACTAGAAAAAGGTGGAGTGGAGCCATGAAGAAATTATATTCTCTAGGACTTAATGTTAACAGAATCCTGAGTGTAGCTGGTGGCTCGCTAGGAAACCACCTGGTTCCACTTGTTCAGTGGTAGTGGGAGAAAAGCAACAATAGAGAGTCGAGTCTGGCCAATGGCACTCATGGACTTTGTTCACAGGGTCTAGAGGAGAAGATGCGAGTGGGTTGATTGGTCTGAAGTTTAAAGAGTTGTGTAAAACTGTGCCTATGGCATGATCTAGCCCAAGAGGGCGAGGATTGTTGAGAATTTGTGATGAGGCCCATATTTGAAAGACAAGGCTGCCAATGGGCATGCTGAGTGAGGCAGGCAGCGCACATTGAATCTACTAGAACTGCACCAGATGAAGATACGATTTTTAAGCCTGTGACTTGGTCCATGTTGCTGCTAATATTATGGACAGGCTGTTCTGATTTGACTTTGTTTATGGATGTTGACTCAAAGGGTCCAATTGGAATGAAGTTTCTTCACATCAAAGAACATGCTTTTGTCTTCAAAGTACTAGGTTGGTGTAAATGGGCAGTATACAAATTGGACACACAAAACTGGGTATATAAAGGCATGAAGTGGCTGGCATACAAACTTCCATGGGTGGAGTAATATGTTCATAGAATTATAGGATTATGGGGTAGGTGTTCACTTAACTGTAATTGTTAGACATAGAATGTTTTTGTTTTGTTCATTTATAGAATATTATGTTTAAATGAGGCTGGCACATTTTGAGTTGTATGCATTTAATTTTAGGCACAAATATAATTTTACTATTATCCTTTTTAACAAAAAACATTTATGGCTAAAGAGTTGTGTAAAAGTGTCAAGGTGATAAGGGGTTGTCTGTAGTAGTTACATAATTTCATGTCAACTTGAATACATAGAAGTGTAGGGATGGAGTCCTACCTGCCAATTAGGTCACAGCCTGATGGTACCTGCTTGTGGGTGTGGCCTTCTCATAAAGAGGGTCCTGGGATCCTCTCTCTCTCTATTTCCCTCTGCCTTTACCTTCTTGTTGAGACATGCTAGAACTCCATGATTCTTCCACTGCCATTGGATCTACAAGACTTTGCACCTACCAGTCTGTGATGTTCCTGCATTGCATATCATTGCATGTGGCTACATGAGTCTAAAGTGAGACTTATGGACTAGTGTTGGACTTAATGGTTTTGATCTGGACTGGGATGGGATGTTTTCCAAATATACAATTAGTTCTTGATAAAAAGCTCTTGTTTATACATATATGAGTGCCTCTGGATTTGTTTATCTAGTCAACCTGGCTCCTAACATAAATGTTTTCAAAGTGTGTGAGACACATTTTTGCTATTCTTGCCTCTAATGAGCATTCTGGCTGAACTCTTCCAAGACAGATTTGTTTATCCTTTTGGCTATCCTGGTACTTTGAATACTCTTTGCCATCACACAATTCTAATGCATCAATTTTTCTTTGGATTTCCTTGTTCATTGACCAACTGTCACATGCATATGAAAAAATTGAAAATGCCTTGACCTCGGTGAAGAACAAACTAGATCTCAAAGTAACATTCTTGCCTTCGAGTACTTGGAAGAGGTCTTGTGCAGTAAATTTGCCCAATGCAAAGCACTTTGTGCTCACCTGAGTGTTGATTCAATGAATATCCCTGTGGATCTAAGCAAGATGTAATCATTGACAATGTCAGTCTTTTGTGGACTTACATATTGTCTAGTTGTGAGGACTTGGGTCTTTGGTTTATTGAGTTTAATTCATATTGAAGGATGCAGTTTTTGATCTTCATCAGCAATTTCTTCAAAACTTTCTCAATTTTAGTGAGAAAGGTTGCATCATCTGAATATCACAGTGGTTAAAAAGCTTTCCTCCAAAAACCCGATGCCACATTTTTCTTCATATAATCTAGCTTCTTTATTTATTTGCTTACCATACAGTTTGGATAAGTATGGAGATTGGCTATAGCTCTGACACACACCTTTCCCAAATTTAAACCATGCAGTAGTCCCTTCTTCTGTTCCCACAACTGCCTATTGATTCTTGTACCAGTTTTTCATGAGCACAATGAAGTGTCCTGAAATTCTTATTCTTCTTAGGGCCATTCATAGTTTGTTAAGGTCCACAAAGTCAAATGCTTTGTAATAGGCAATAAAATACAAGTAAACATATTTCTGGTATTCTCTGCTTTCATTGAAGATCCATCTGATATCATTAATGATATTTCTTGTTCTACCCATTCTTCTGTATCCAGCCTGAATTTCTTGAAGATCCCTGTGAATGTTGTGGTACAACTGTGGTTAGATGATCTTCAGTAAAATTGTGCTTGTATGTGATTTCAGTAATATTGTTCTATAATTTGAGCAGCCTTTTGGGTCACATTTCTTTGGCATGGTTACAAATATGCATCTCTTTCTGTCTTTTGACCAAGTAGCTGTCTTCCAGATTTTCTGGAACAGAAAAACAAGTATTGCAGTGCATCATGAACTTGTTGAAATATTTCAGTTGGTACTCCATCCATTTCTGGAGGCTCGTACTTGCTTAATGCTTTCTGTTGAGCATGAACTTCTTCCTTTAGTATCATTGGTTCTTGATCATATGCTGCCTCGGGAAATGATTGAATGTGAAATATTTCTTTCTTTCTTGTTTTTTACAGTGACTGTGTAATATGTCTATGTTCTTTTGATGCTACCTGCATCATTCAATATTTTGCTCAAAGAGTTGGAGTATCGCAACTGAAGACTTGACTTTTTCCTTGATTTGTTTCAGTTTTAGATAAGCTAAGTGTGTTCTTCCTTTTTGTTTTTTACTAATCTGTGTACTTTCAATGGATAGAAATTAATCAGGAGGATTCATTTTCACAGTGAGAGCCTTAGGCAGGCAGAAAAGGTTGTATATCTCAACAACACCCTGTGCCTTCCCAAGATACTTTCATCTTCTCATAACTATCCTAGTGAAAAACTTAGAGCCGAGGCATAAGCAAATTGGCTGCTTGAAACCCTATTAGTCACCAGCCTTATTAGTCTCCAAGAAATGGATGTTCAGATCTTCAGACTATATCCCATGGCAACATGGACAGGGATGTAGGAAATAGAACTTTGAAACTACTTTGAATAAAGGAATGATAGTGTTCTACAGAAATAAGTATTTGTTTCCACGTCCTTTTCAGTTCATACAACTAATCAACATGCTTTCTTATATTCAAAATTTATTTTTTTAATTTAGTAACTTGATAAAAAATAGATAAATTATTCTAGGTGTCCCTGTGCATCAGGCTACTTATAATTGACACTATTCCAGTTTAAATTATTGTTGGTAATAATGGCTGGAAGGTGGTAGATGTTGTCCTTTTTGAATTTTGATCTATATGAATGGATAATATTGGAAAAGATAATTGCCATAATTATTTACTCATGCTTTCATTTTCCTCCATAAACATTATGAAACTTTCAACACCGAACTAAAAATAAATCACAGTTTTATTGTAAGTCCCATTTCCTTTAAAACAATGTTTATTCTACTTTTCTTGAAACATCCCAGCATACTAATCACATGGAGGAAGAATGCATAAGTTTGATTGCATGTATTTTTAATAAACTGAATTTTTGCACTTATTTTTACTTATTTTTCTATCACTCATTCTTTTTATAAGCAGCCTTGATGATGTTGTGTGTTATTCATCGGCCAGCTAACTGCAAGGTTAAGTGATCAAAGTCACCAGCTGCTTCTTAGGAAAACATGAAGCTATCAGATCCCATAAAGCATTAGTGTATTCGAAAGTCTATATAAGGTCATTAGAATTTGCAATCAACTCAATTGCAATGAGCTTATCATTGTTAGAGTTTATAATTTGCAGTTGTATTTGTTTACACTATGTGACAAAATGATATTTGGTTGCCTGATAGCAGACAGAATGGTGGTTCAAAACCCATCAGCTGCTCTGTGGAAGAAATATGTTGAATAATTTTGTAATTATCAAATTATTGGAAACTCTAAGGCCAGTTCTACTCTAGAATCATTATGACTGAAAATCAACTCAACAGTGAAGTGTTTTTTGTTGATTTTTTAGTTCAGTTAACAGTCACTGGATAAAATACAGTGAAACCTAAGAAAACCAGAAACTATGTGATGGGAACCTAGTAGAGAAAAATACTAAAGTATTCCCCACCAATATGAGCAATAGGAATTATGCCATATCAAAGGTAGAAAAATTTGGGGTTTTAAAAAATCATTTTTTTCCAGGTAATATAATTACGCACATGTAAGAACCTAAACTAATATCCAAAGAGACCATTTGTATTAATAAGTGAATATGGAGTGTGGCCGATAAAAATATCATAATATAAAAGTCAGGTGTATTTCTATAATGATATATATTCTATATTGAATATTATATTTCAAAAATACTATGTGCAATTTTTGTGTGAAAGGTGGCCGATGAAAAGGAAGACAGAAGAAGAATTGATACATCTCAAGTGTGTTTCATTCCCACTTTTAAAAAAATGAGTCTACAAAGTGATTCTAAAAGTTATCTGGAAAAATAAATATGAGAATTACCAAAAAGATAAATAAAATGTGGTGTTACTAAAGAACATTGAATACACTGTGATCCAACAAGGATCCCTAGTGGCACTGTCAGGTAAGCATTGGATAGCTGCAGCAAGGTGGGTGGTTCAAACCCACCACGGACTCATGGGAGAAAGACACGCTTCTGTGCTACCGCAAAGATCTACCTCTTTACACTCATCATGATCCAGGATGGCAGCATTTCAATGAACTCACCTTGAACACATTCCCAGAAAAGGCCATCCATTAAAAATGGACATCCAGTTTGGTAGCGTGTCAGTGAAATAAATGGCAAATCATTCTGTTTTAATGAGATGTATTGAAACAATCACCCCAAGGATGGATCTAAACATATGAACAATCATGAATGTGGCACAGGACTGGGTGACAATCTGTTTCACTAAAAATAAGGTCTCCTTGAGGTGGAAGAGATTTGATGGCAACTAAAAACAACAATGTACATCCTCTCATTAAATAAACAAACGAAAAATAAATGGTTAGATATGCATCTAATGTGTGATAACTATGTACTGAAAACGAAAAATCATTAAAGAGATAAAATTTAAAAGCAAATAAATTAAGGTATACCATGTTTTCATGCATTCAAAGAACTCATTATTATTAAAATTTCAATTCTCCATAAATTCATCTTATGTTGTTAATGTTAGATGCCATCAAGCAGGCTCATAATTAGAGCTACTCTACAATAAAACAGAAGGAAAAACTTCCTGGTTCGACCTCATCCTAGAAAATCGAGTTGGGAGGAGGAAAATAATTTCTCTTTTCAAAGAATATATATTCTTTCATATAGATTCCACCAAACTGTAATACTTAGTCTTTATACCTTAAATATCACACATTTTTTGAAAAGATCTGACAATCTTTCTCAGTTCATGTCTATATAATCAAATGCAGATGATAATGTTAATTTGCTTCTTACTTACCTTCGAAGTTTACTGAGTAAGCAATGACTGTTCTACTGATATAAAATGTCTGAAGTGTGTGCATTTTTCAGAGTTTAGAACAAATATCAAACCAAGATAAGAGTATAGCACTTTACAATAGACTTCAAAACTAGAGTGCATTTTTTTCAAGTTTTATCTTTCATGCTCTCATATAGCATTATGTGTTATATATGCTATTTGGCGATTTAAACAAGGAAAGGAGTTGACTGAACAGCCTACTCGATCTGTCCTCCAAAATTTCCTGTAGTGTTCTTTATGGACTACTTTACCAAGTAAGTACTTAGGGACTAGGACTAAAAAATAAAACAGAGAGAGAGGTGGGGGAGCATATTACCCCTGCTTCCTTGAATCCCGTTTTTGTGAGGCCTACCTTCTGCTAAGAAGATACACTTACAAGAAGAAACTTCAAGTTTTGAAATAAAGGCTATATTTCTGTTGGCAGGCAGAGCTGTGACTACCCCTGCACTCCCCCTCAACATCTGAGGTACAGTTACCTGACAGCTTCCTTAACGAATTTAGGAGTCAAAGGAGAGGATTTAGTTTTACTTGGATCAGAGAAGAGAAGGTGTGACCCTACGGGTTCCATGTATGACAACAACACCCAAATTTCTTCAGTTCCTTTGAAGCAACTGCCTGTTTATCTGCCAGTTTTGTGTTTTGTTGTTGATGGAATTGTTCTCAAAATTCTACTTGAAAATAGGTCTTTGAACCTGGCCTACAACTGTAAAAGCATCAAAAATTCCAAAGGGCTCCTGGAGAAAACAAAGTATTATAATGAGCTGAGCAAAGACTAGAATTAGAAAACCGAACAAGAAGCACATGCTTAGAAAATCTTAAACTGAAAAGAATGCAAGAAAAAATCCAAGGCTTGATATTGAAAGATTCTTCGGGAAAATATTGAATGACGTACAAAACACCAAGAGAAGATACAGAGAATACACTGTCATTGGATCAAAAAGGACTAGCCAACATTAAAAGATGTCAAAATTTAGCATATGAACAAGAACTACTGGTGTTGATTGAATAAGTTCAACTTGCACTGAAAGCATTAGCCAACAACAAGTCTCCTGGAATTGATGGAAATCGGTTAAAATATTTGAAAAAGCTGATGAAGCACTGAAATATATGCCTCAAAATTTTAAAGACAGGCTACATAGCCAGCTTACTGGAAGAGATTCATATTTGTATCCGTCCAAAGAAAAGTGAACCCACAGAATCTTCAAATTATAGAACACTATAAGTGATATCAAATGCCTGTAACATTTTGCTGAAAATCACCCATCTGATAATGGTTGTAGCAGTATATTAACAGGGAACTGCCAAAAGTTCAGGCTAGATTCAGAAAAGATGTGGAACAGGGATATCATTGCTGATGTCAGATGGGTCTTACCTGAAAACACAGAATACCAGAAATATGCCTACTTGTGCATTATTGAATATGCATAGGCATTGACTGTGTGGATCACAACAAATTATGGCTAGCCTTGACAAAAATGGGAATTCCAGAACACTTTTTATTGTGCTCATGTGAAACCTGTGCATGGATCAAGAAGTGGTTGTGGCGTCAGAACAAGGAGATAGTGCATGGCTTAAAGTCAGGAGAGGTGTGCATCAAAGTTGTATCCTACCACTGTATTTATTAAATCTGTATGCTGAGAAAATAAACAGAGAAAATGAACTATCAAGATTGAATGAAGGCTTATTAACTTATGAACACCCTGGTATAAGCTGGGTTTTGTTTGCTGAAAGTGAAGAGGGCTTGACGTACTTGCTGATGATACCCAAGAAAGGCAGCCTTCAGTATGGATCACCAATCAATGGAAAGAATATCAAAATCCACACAGCTGGACCAGTAGATACATCATGATAAGTCGAGAAAAGTTCGAAGTTGTAAAAGGTTTTGTCTCACTTGGACCACAATCAATGCTCATGGAAGCAAGCAGTCAAGAGTTCGAACGATGCTTTGCATTGGTTAAATCTGCTGCACAAGACCTCTAAATAGAATTGAAAGGCACGGATGTTACTTTGAGGAATAGTATGTGCCTCACCTAAGGCATGACTCTTTCAATTGCCTCAAATATATGTGAAAATTGGACACTGAAGTATGAAACCGGGGGTGTTGATAAAGAATATATAAATTACCAAGAAATGCCAAAAGAAGAAAACAAGTTTTGTCCTGCAAAAAGTATAACCAATGTTACTTACAATCAAGGATGGCAAGACTTTGTCACATATTTTGAACATATTGTCAGGAGAGACCAGTCCATAGAGAAGTACAAGATGGCTGAAAAAGGAGCTCAAAGATTATAACAATCGTGAGGGAGGATATTGTAAATTGGGCTGTGTTTTGTTCTGTTGCACATAGGGTCACTATGGGTCAGAACTACCTTGAAGGTATCTAACAACAATAACAACCACTTATCTAAGGCAATAAATGACCAGTTGAGTACAAAATCTATATTTGTGTCTCCAACAAATGTGTTATCCAACAGAATGCAGAAAATATCAAATACTTTCATTAATATTGTGCATAAGTAAAATTTTGATAAAGATATTTCAAAATAGACTGAAGCATTACACCAGCAGGGAAATGCCAGAAATTCAAGACAGATTTAGAAGAGGCCCATATATGACAGATTTTATTGTTGATATCAGACAGATCTTGACAGTAAATAGAATACCAAAATGATTGATACCTATGTGTTATTGAGAATAAAAGGTATTTGATTTTGTAAGTCAGAGCAAATTATGGATAACATTGAGAAAATTGGAAATTCTAGAAAACTTTATTGTTCTTATAAGTCCATAGAGCAGGAGTTAAAAGAACTATCTTTTAACAAAACAAAGAAATGCTGTGTAGTCTATCTGTGTAGGATCGTTTGCTCCTCAAAAGGACAGGGCAAAAGCCCCAAGAGTCTATAGCGCATGTCCTGGGTCATCAAGGGCTGACTAGAAATGAGGTCAAAAGTGTCCAATTGGGAACATAGTATTAGGCATATTCTCCCCTTGTGTAAATAAAGTCCTGTCACTTCAGAGTTAAATCTGTTCAAATCAACAATTCATGTATTTCTGCTTGAAACTGGCCTACACTTGTATACTTTCCTTTTATGAAGTGTTTTTAATTTTATAGCATTGGGTGAATTAATGACACTATCAGTGGAATTACCTTTGCCCCATGAGAATGATTTGTAATATTCCCCACCATAGATAAATGAATGGATTTGGGACTTGTACTTAATTCTAGCCCCATTTTAAGAACAATTGGTGTATTACATGGCCCTGGCAGAAGTCTACCCATATGAAGAAAGAGAATACTTGAAGATATAGGGACTGTAGCAAAATGTGGTTAAAAAGGAAACAAACAGATGATACCCAGCTATCAGGGGGAAAAAAAGGCTTGTGTTTAAAAAGGCAGCAGTCTAAGTGGGGCATAAGCTAAGTGCACAAGGAAGAAGCACACCAGCCTATGTGATCCAAGGATTGTAATAATAAAATCCAAATCCTAAGGAGGGAATAGTATCAGAGCTTAAATTGTGAACACTTGGTTTGTAGAAAGCTGCAGATGACAGTGGAAGCCCCAAACCCATTTGCACCATCCTCACATATTAAGCCTCCAGTGGATCTCCTATGAACATAGTCAATAACTATGAATAGCATTTATACTAGACAGAGATAATTGTAAAGTCAATGATGTCTGGACGAAGTAAGGTGGGCGAATTGAAGGGCCCCCCTTGAAAGCACAAAACTGGCCAGGCCAAAGGAGCTAAGGCGGAACAAGCCAGCTCAGGGAGTGCAAACTCGCGTTCTGGTACACAGAGCACTGCAAAAAGCTGACAAACTGTTCTCAGGATGGCTTGCAACACCTGCAGCCTCAGAAGGTTTCCCTACCCCCAGGCACCTTCTTTTAAAAACCCTACACCTGACCCCACAGCAACTTCCCTGACCTGCCTCTCGCTAGGTTGGGAACCTTGCCTGGAGCTCTTTCACTACAATAAAACTGTCCTTAAATTTACTTTCCTTCAATCCGACTCTGGTCCCATTCCGTGCCTCAGTTTACCTTACAAATTATGGTAGGTGTAGTTAGTTTGAAATGAAATGTAATATCATTTGATATCCATTTTGATGCATTTCAAAATTGTTCCAGTCAATATTTTCTTTTTTCCTTTTGATTGAGGGTTTCCTACATTTTGTGTAGTCATCGTTGTTTTGGGTTTTTTTAGTTTCTTCTTGTTGTTTGTTTACTTCCTTTTTGTGTGCTGTCTGATGTTGGTGAATATGAAGTCAGGATGGGAACATACATAGAGACAGTAACTGGCTTGATAACTTGGCAGGGATGCATGGAAGGGTTGGGACTGGAGGGAAAGGGGAGTTAACAACAGTGATTATGAGGAAACAAATGTTCTGTAATTGATTGTGGTGATGAATGCACAAATCTTACTTAAATGACTGAACAATCAAATAGTACGATATGTGAAGTTTATGCCAATTAGCTATTAAAAAAAGGCAACAGACCACAAGTTTGACTGTGATGTTGATTTTGCACCTTCTGTATACAATCAAACCATTGAATTATATATGTTAATTATAAGTCAAATTTTAAAACACACTGAGTTAGTTAATTGTGCCAGCCTGGCCGATAATCACATGTGGGGCTAATTGAAAGGTGGAGGGATAAATGGGGGTGAGCCTTGCCTTTCTAGTTCTCAGGTCTCTTGATTTGTGATGGTCGCACCAGGGTGCAGCTGCCTTAGCAGTTTCCTGCTTCAGCTTGCAAGATCGACTTCCTACAAGACATCCCCAAGGAGAAGCCACATGAACCTATCCCGATGCAGCCCTGGGTGCTGGAGCAGCTGTGTGGAGACCCCTGCTAGTGCTGAGATGCTTGTTCATTCACTGACTCGGCTTTCCTCCTGCAGCTGGTATCATTGCCTGTTTTGTGAGGTGGAGGACTTTGTGGACTGGTGTTGGGTTAATGGATTAATGTTGGACTTGTGGGCTTGGGCAGCATTGGATTGGGATGTTTTTGTGATGCACATTTTCTTTACATAAAACTCTCTCTTATATATGAGTTGCTGTGGATTTGTTTCTCCAAAGTACCTAGACGAATACACACACTAAATAAAAGATAGAGCAATTTCATCAAAACGAAAGTCTTTTATCCATAAATCAAAAATTCAACTCACAGTCCTCATTTTGATTCCAACTCCTAACAATTATATAAATATGTAATCATATAGTATGTAATTTTACTGAGGCTTTTAAAATCAATTGAGATGAAGGGGATGATAATATTCAATAAAAAAGAAAAGAGGAAAAGAGTGGGGAGACCGGGAAAGCTATCAGGAGGTTTGGTAAATTGTTAAAATCAAATACAAGAATGGTATTCTAAAATATAAATCCCTACCTAGTTTACCATCAAAGTTAAAAGACACTTATTGTCGAAGAAAGCCTTGTCTTTCTCCCAAGAAGTGGATGTTGCTTTTCAAATGAGGACCTTGGGGGTTAGCAGTTCAGTGTTTAGTAATATCTCTGCCAGTCTCCTAGCATCTGTATTTGCTCCCAATATGCATTTTCAACATAGTATGCCAAGTGATCCAAATAGTCAGCCAAATTCTAAAAACGTGTCCCTAAAACTTCCATAATCTTTTAAACTCCACATAACCCAAATATCAAAGAAAATTTCTTAAAGTTTTTTCTTATTCAAACAATAATTCCTTCACTTACAATAACACACAAATGTGTTTATAAAAATATGGGACATGTTAAAAATGTTTCTCAATTATACTTATTTTTGCTATGTAAATCCCCCAACATTTAGTAATATTTATATAATATTTTTTAAGGAACTGCATACTTAAATTTTCATAAAATTTTGTCTTTTATTGGAGTTAGACTTCATTAAAATTATATAGTTGTCCTAAACACATAATTGACTGAAGATATGAGCTATTTTGCAGCAGACAGGTATGTTGATGTATGACTCTCCACAAATATGAACATTAAATCAATTTTACAAATGTCCAAGTACATTTATCAGCCTTTTAATGCTTGTATTTTATTTTGCTTTTACATAAAATTAGTTTCAGACTTTTTACAATCGCAGCTTCACTTAGATAATGCCATATCCAGATTGACACTGAGTTATTTAAATTCTCTCACTTCATAAGATTACTCAAAACAGTTTATTGAATTAATATAAAAATGAATGCTTTGAGCCTCTCTCAAAATACTTTTTTGACAAATTCATCTAATTCTAGAAATGTCTAAGTTTTATGTGGATGGATATAATTAAAGATAAATGAGTCCAATGCTCTATCAGTGTCAAATTCCCTGGTAAATTCTTGCTCGTGACCAGTAATTAAAGAGAGATGACTCATGTACTGAGCGTCCTATGCAAACTTTTCTCTGTTGTCTGGAATAGATTGTAACGACCCGTTTTGGGCAACAGTGACTTGAATTGGCCTTAATTTTTGTGTGTTTAATTCAGGAACAAAAAGAGGGCTAACTGTTTTCTGAGGATGTCATCTGAATAATAAAAGAGATTTCCGTCTCAGAAGCCTGTTTCTGTAAGCATGGTCCTGGGCTTTATTCGCTCCTACTCATTAGAAAAATGGGTTATTTTACCTGCATCCATTTTCCTGAGAGGCTTATTTTTCCTTAAAGTTTCCAGCTTTTTATGTAAGTGCAATGAAAGAATAGAATTGTTAGATGCTATAGACTAGAGGTTATTGGTTTATCATATTTATTCTGATAGAAAAACATAGATGAACTTTTCAGATGCATCAACCCTTTTTTGCCAATTGATCACGAAGGCCAATACAAATGAATATCTAGTATATTATCTTATAAGAGTACATTCCAAACTAAGATACATTAAGGGTGGCTTTATCTATTGTTCTATTTTGAAATAACAATACTCTTTAATAAGTCCTTTGCATAATACTCTACAGATTTCTAAACTAATTTTAATGACTACTTTAATTTAAATTCTTGGTCCCTGCCTTTTTGGATTATGGGATGGTATGATTTGGTGTGTTCAGAATCTTTGCCAAGAATTAAATCTGGTTAATGTCCATCCTTGTCATAATCCATGGATTATATGGTTTATATGACCTCTTGACATTTCTAAGCTATGAATGAGTAATACCTGGTGTCGAAGTGACCATCTGTGACCATTTGTTCTTAGAAACTTACACAGCAAATACAATTTGTGCAAATGTAATGTAAGGATATTCAAGCAATAAGACACATTTCCTAAAAATAGAAAGTATACCTCCTTTGCAATGTCATTGTAATGCACTCACATTAAAGCGTATTTTAGGGGCTCACTCCGTCCTAGCTAATTCTGAGAAGTTGGTCATTGTGGGATGTTAATATATCATTCACAGTTCATGCTGTATTTTAAGGAAAAGAGAGATTAATGAAGTCAAACAGCTTGTTTTAAGGGGAAAATGAAGTCTAGTGAGAAATGCTTCTAAATGGTGCATAACTGTTTTATGAATCCGACAGAATGAGTTGGAGCAGGGTTATAAAACAATTAATGTTATTCATTGGGTCTAGAGTAGAAAACTAAGAGCTTCGTGTTAATAGCATTTTATCATTGGAAGTAGTGGAGAACAAGAACCTATTTATCGTCGCACTCGAACTGCAAGCACAATTTATGGTCGGAGGTTTTGTTTTTGTTATGCTGAAAGAACAAATAAAATGTGCGAAGAATTCGTTTTCAGGAAGTCAGGTCAACAATGAAGACATTTAAAAAGATTGAACAAAACCCCCAAAGAGGAAAGATAATGCTTCAATGAGGAGGCACATCAGTCAACTGTATTATTAAAATAAGTTAATCAATTTAAGAGTGATTTTAAACCTCTTTTGTGAGTTTCAATGAATAAAATATAAATCCCCAGATATAAAACTATTTTAAATATGTGCTCATCAGTTCATAGTGTATAATTTATAATGCACTGATTTCATTTACAGCATGCTCTTTGCTTGAGTAAATTGCCAGAAGCACAAAAAGAAGTTGCAGCAAAACCAACCATAATTGGATACAGCAGACACTACTAATTATGAGAACATTTTAATATTTAGGAGACTTCATTATTCACAGGACAGAACATACAAGTAAACAGTCACATTACACATTTTTATGGTAAGACTGGAAAAATTTTTTTATTAAAATGAAAGATTTAGGAAGAAACGCAGTTGTGATAAAAATTATGATACATATGACTCTAGTGCCTGAAGGTATGAAGTTGATGAAGCAATTATGAATTCGAATTCTTGTCTAGATGGGAAAGGATGAAAAGCCTGAGATGATTGTGGGAATAGAGATCCTTGGAGGAAGATTAAAATGTGCTAACTGCTGCCAAATGTAGATCTCACATCTCTATAGCTAGATCTTATGCTACAGTGTAGTTTAATTTGACAAAGTGATAATAGACTCCACTGAGAAGAGAACTGAATTATACTGGCTCTGAGTAGAAAAATCTCATTTGAAAACTCGACTACCCTCATGTTTAGCTAGAGCATTACACTTTAATGAGAAACAGGCACTCAGATGCCAATCAGCAAGTCTAGACGCTATTTCAATATTAGGTGACCAGACAAGAACTCTAAATTTGATTCTCATGTTCTCGGAATTAATATTCAACATTGATGGTCCCATAGACTTCTATACATTTCCTCTTTCCCACTCTAATGGAAGAAAAAGATGTTTTTGCCTCTACTCTTTCATAGTCTTATCCATTGATGCTTTAATATTGACACATGTTTTCATCAAGACATTCTTTGATTAAATTCTATCAATAGTTTCCAATTGCTCTCAAGATGAAGTTCAAAATCTTTAACATTATCCACAAAGTCTTGTATCGTTGATTACCATTAGACATTGCAGATGTATTTGAACTCATATAATGTCTTTGTATTGAAAATATTTAGCCAATGAGTGATAGGAAATATGCATGGAAGTGCTAGAACCGAAGCAGATAGAGGCCCATCCCTCTATTAAACCCTTTAGTTGTTGGATCTATGGAAGTAAAAAAAGGGGGTAGGTGTGTTGGGAAAGGGGTCATTGGGCACCTTGGGTAAGACTAGGAGTATGAGACAGGCTTAAGTTTAAGGCTTTTTATAGTTCTTTCTCTCAATAGTCTCCTAGATTTTAGTCACATTGACACTTGGTCTGATATATAAGTGTGTGAAACTCCTCCCCGTTATTGGGACCTTTAGACGAGTATTTCCTTCTTCTGACTCACACTTTAATCTACATATTGCATATCCGTTAGGTCTCTCATTTACTTCATATATGTCACCAATCCACTGTTATCAAGTCAATTCCTATAGTGACTACAAAGGATGGACCCGTGCTCTCCCTTTTGATTCCTGAGAATATATACCTTTATGATGATAGCACACAGCCTCATCTTTCCCCTTCAGAACAGGTTCTGGCTTGAAACCACTCGCCTTGTTATTGGCAGTTCAATGTGTAAACAACTGTGTGATCAGGGCCCCTTTACACTCATCAGCAAAACCAAAAGCCAAACTCATGGATATTGAGTCCATGCCTATACATCAAATGGTTATAATCTAGGTCTCAACATTTCCATTAAAAAGTTTTTCTGAGTCCCCAGTTGAGTTAATTGATCTTTCTTTGTGGTATTGCTCTAACACAAACTTCCTCAGTGCTTATGTTACTAGTCTTTGGCCTGACATGACCCTCTGAGGCTTTCTAATCTCCTAAAGACTTATAGCCTCGGAAATTCACAGAGGCAGTTCTACCCAGCCCTATAGGTTTATTATGGGCATCTTCTCAGCTACATGGATCATTTGCCTCTGCCTCCTTCAACCAGAAGCCTGTGTGTTGCTCTGTCTCAAAATGATAATCACAGCACATTCATCTGTTCTCTCATGGTTTCCTTGCCTCCACCTTTGATCTCTGCTTAGATGCATTGCTCTGTTCTGCAGTGTCAATAACACTCTCTGGTGCTTCTAGTCTCCCCAAACACCACTTCAAAGATCTCTAGTATACTATTCTTCCTACAGCCCTGGGATTTCTCTCTGTGTCAGAGATGGCTCTGATACATATTAGAGTGGCTCAGAGGCATAGCTTTGTCTTTCAGTAGAACATCTCCCCTCCCCCACCCCAGGAAACAAAGAATGTGACATGGTTCCCACCCACTGATTTAATCCAGTCTTAAACTGTCGATTAGCATAGCATATGGTATTCTATTTTTAGACTTGTTTTAAGTGCCTTGTAGTCCATTCTGACTCAATGGAAGCCTATGTACAACCAAAAGAAACACCACAGTCCTGCACCATCTTCCCAATTGGTCTGAGGAGTGGGTACCAAAAGAAAAAAAGAAACCGGAATTGCACTGGGTGGAGTGGAGCTTTCAATAATAAGCATTGTTTCGCACTAGGCGAGCATTGAGCAACTCACTTTGAGTTAGTGTATTCAGAGGCATCACCTGGGCAGTTTCACTCTGGTCACAGAAAATTTTTTCATAAAAGCAGTTTTGCTGGAACCTCGTTTTTTGTGATGACCGATTTAATAGAACAGCACGTGGCTGTGAAATTTTGTTTCCTGCTCAGGAAAAATTGCTGCAGAAACTGTTGGGATGTTGAACACAGCTTACAAGGACAGCACTATGGGAACAACTCAAGTGTTTAAGACTGGTTTTCTCATTTCAAAAAAGGTTAAATGTCAATGAACGAAAAACCTTGTTCTGAATGTCCATCAATTTCCTGAATGGATGAAAATGTCAACTTGTAAAGGATTTGGAGTAAATTCCACCAGGTCACACTGTTAATCAAGCTTTCTATTTAGAGCTTCTCAAGAGATAGCAATAACAGTGTGTGACAAAAAGGCATAATTTGTGGGAAACAGAGGATTGGTTTTGGCACAACAATTGTACCGGCTCATGCAGCCATCTCTGCGCCAGTTTTAGCAAAAAACAGCATGTCTCTCTTGCCCCATGCACCTTAATCCTCTGACCTTTCTCCGTGTGAATTATTTCTGTTTCTGAGAATAAAGGACATGAAAGGAGTGATTTCATGATGTAAAAGAGGTAAAGAAAAATTGAGGGAGTTACTGTCAGCCACCCAGACAGATGAGTTTGAAAAATCTTCCAAGGATAGAATCACAGATTTGACAAATTTATTAAGTGTAATGGAGAGTACTTTGAAGGTGATAACGTTGTTTTATAAAAAAATATTAAATACATAGTTCTGAATTTTTTAAGTTTTTTGGGGGGGTTTACCTCTCATGTGTTTGAACCCACTGTGGCAGCCATGGTATCAATTCACTGTCCTTCTACTTTACTTAGCATGATGTCCTTTCCCAGGGAATTAGTTATTTTGATAACATATCCTAAGCACATAACATGAAATCTCTTCAACCTTACTTCTAAGGAGTGTGATGGTGTATTTCATCTAAGAGATATGTTTGTTCTCTGGGCAGTGCATGGTTCTTTCCATATTCTTTGCCAGCACCATAATCCAAATGCATTGATTCTTCTACAGTCTTCCCCATTCAATGACCAGCTTTCACATGCAAATGATCATTGTCATTGAGTCATTGATGACTCACAGCAGCAGTCAAGAGATCAAAAGGTGTGTTAAGTGAGGTAAATCTACTTCACAAGACCAGTTTGGAGGACTGAATAGCAAGGATCTTACTTAGAAGGCTAAGTTGTGCCCAAGCCATGTATTTTCCCTTGCATCATATGCATGTGAAAGTTGGACATTTTATAAAGATGTCCAGAGAAGAGTGGATGCATTAGAATTGTGGTCCTGGCAAAGAAGATTGAAAGTACTGTGGGCAAAAAGGACAAATCAACCTGTATGGAAAAGTATGGCCAGAGTGTTCTTTAGAGGTCAGGATGGCCAGCTTTTGGACACGTTGTCTGGAGAGAGCAGTCCCTGGAGAAGAGGATTGGTTTGGTCAACTAAAGGGCCCCAGGCTTAGCAGCAAAAGGAGGAAGGCCTTCAACCAGATCGATTGACATGGTGGCTACAACAATGAGCTCAAGCATGGAAACAATTCTAAGGACAGTTTGAGACAAGACAGTGTTTCTTTTCATTGTGTACAGGGTCACTATGGGTCAGAACCAATTCAATGACACCTAATAGCAACATTCAGCAATGTAAAAGCACTCAGACCTCTCCACATCTTCTCAGGCATTTATTATTTTCTGTTTCATTGAATTTTGCTAAAAGTGTTTAAATGAGGAGGTAGCTCCTTGTTTTTCTTTTGATTTCTCTTTTTGCTAATGAATGCAAACGTTTCTTCATATGGTTGCTGGATGCTGGATGTCACTTTTGGTAAATTGTCTATTTGTGTCTTGTGCTCATTTTATATTCGTTTACTTGTATTTTTCTTGTAATGATGCTGTAGTTTTATATAGATTTGGAGATAAGCCCTTTATCTCCCTTTTTACGCCCTTACATGTGGTTCTATCTCTCTTAATTCTTTTGATGAAGTCTTTTGATATATATATATATATTATCTTTTATTAATCAATTTAGAAGACTAATGGATCTATAGGTAAGCTCTAAGAATTTTCTTTATGAGGGCATGTTAATGCTGAAATAGTTGATTCTTAGAGTATGAGAAGCTATTGAGTTTTTAATTTTTTTCAGTTTCTAATTTAAATGAGAACTGCCAAGATAAGTTCTATAACTGAATTCATCTTTTTTAGTTTTCTGTAGGTAGTTGTCAACATGCTAACATCACTGTAGAAAATGAATATACCAATTTTGAATTCATTTACCTTCTGCAATAACTTGTTCTAGGTAAATTATTTACTCCAAGTAAGCATTATTGGCATGACATTTTCTTGATGATATTTTGACTAATGGAAACAATAAATCCCCTTTACACTGAAGACAACACTCACGAGAAAGTCTCGTTTTTCATAGAAAATTTTAAATATCTATGTAACTTCAACTGTCATCATGATCGGTACTTATGTTTTCTTTTCCCTCAGATTTTAAAGTGGATGCTTTGCTCAATGACCACTCCATTAAGTCATCTGATATGTTGCTTCTTATTTAGCCATCATGAAATTCAGCTTGGAAATAAACTAGATGGCATTGTTGAGCTAAACAAAATCTTTAATTCCTATACTTTAGTAATTTCTTACTAAATTCTTATCTCAAATCTAGTCAGAGTATTTTTGAGAGAATTGTGATGTTAGGAAAGGGGAACCCATCATTAATTAATATTTGTCATGACTTAACATATCACTGGAGATTGCCAACTGTGAGAAATCATGAAATGGAAAATTATGCCATATATGGACATCATGTCTGATTTTTCTGATTTTGTGAATAAAGGTTTTAGAGGATGGTCTCCAAGACTTTGTTATTTGTTTTTATGGTCATCTGTCAGTAAAATTTAGAAGCTATACAGATGCAGTGGTTACATGTGTTGCAGTTCAAAGGTCAGCAGTTCAAAGCAACAAGACGCTCAGTGGGAGAACTCTGGTATAGAGTTCCAGTCTCAGAAATTCACAGGAGCAGCTCTACCCTCTCCTGTAGAGTAAGGAGTTGGAATCAACTCTTTGGCAGTGAGTCTTTTTGAGGAGTAAAATCTGGTTTGGGGATATTATCATTTGTATATACTATAGCATAGATATATTTATATATTATATATAGGCATATATATATAGCATTGTAGTATTTCCATGCAATCTTATTCACGAATTTTTTCATTAATTGTATTAATGACAGGTTCTATTTTTATGTCGATTATATTGCATGTCATTTTCTAAATTAGATATTTTTTATTTTAAGTTTAATTTTTATATCCCTATTACTTCAGTGATAGGGTAAGCTTATCTTGCTTTTTAAGCCTTATAACTATTGAGCCAAGTAAATTTGACTGCTTTTAACCATAAATATTCATTTAAGTTTCAGGAAGAAATTGAATCTTTAATATAAAATAGTATCAAAATGTAATGATATACAATCTAATACAATGAAGCATAATAAAATGTGTTTCATAGCACTTGGTTAGATTGCCTAGATGACCAACTGTAGGTTATTTATTGGACTTCTAAGAGAAATGTGAGGGGTTCAAACCCACCAGTTGCCCCTCATAAGAAAGATTAGACTCTCTGCTCCCATAAAGATTTATAGTATCAGAAACCATACACAGGTTTGTAATTAGTCAGAACTGGCTCCCAAGAATGGATTTGATTAGGTAAGTTTGATGACATTGCACCTTTTGAGTACTAAAAAGATTATAGTTGTACAGTAAGAATAAAAGTGCTATGTTTTATTAAACAATTAACAAGTCTAATTCTCATTTCTTAGTAAAAAATTAAACTCACTGCTATCTAGTTGAATACAACTCACAGTGACTCTTTGAAACACAGTTGAATTGCCCTGAGGGTTTCCTAGTCTTTACAGGAGCAAAAAACCACATATTTCTCCTGCTAAGTAGCAGGTGGTTTTGAACTGTTGATGTTGTAGTTATGCCCAGTGCATAATCACTACACCATCAGGGCTTCTAATGTTTTTAGAGCTAATTTCTCAATAATAATTTGTGAAAGTTACTGCATGGCACTAAAAATGTATATTTCATGTAAACTTTTATTATATGTATATCCCTCCACAGAGCAAGTAAAGCTGAATAGTTTGTGGCAGCAGGCTGGCTTGAGCAGTAGAGTGCCATTGGGCACTTAATTGGAGAAGTTGGTTGCCTTTGGGCTGAGGGTGAGAGTGTTGTGACATGCCCTGTGGGCACCTTTTGGCAGTCATGAAAGAACTTTGCAACATTGTTTGAAGGGGGCCGAGGCCAGTCCAAGAGGTCACCTACCAAAGAAAGACCTTACAGCGGGCACAGAAGAAAAGAAACGATCCTGACTGAACAGCTTTATCCTGAGCATTCCTGACCTGAATTCTTGCCTGTTAACTTCCATACTAAACTCCATAATCGTAATCATGGTCTGTGAGTTCTATGTGGCCATTGCAATGAACAATAGAATCTAACAGAAAAGTAGAGTACAGGGAACGTAAAGTGTCGTGGAAGAAGTGGTTGGTATCAAAAGAGAGTTAAGAAGTTAAGGTGGAGGATGGAAGCATTGGATGTCCACAGACTTATGCCTGTGGCAATTATCCTTGGGATCTGGAGGAGGCCAAATGTGGCCAGCATGATATTTTTAAAGTATATATGTTTTAAAATATGAAGTTACTCTGCCCCACATACCCAATTGGCTTCTGTATATTTCAGGCAAACATTTTAAACTTGAAACTCTAATAATACTGTTAAATTGGTAAATACTTTAAGAACTTATTATTAATAATGAAGTAGAAACAAAGATCATCAATTAGTACTAAAAGACACAGTCTTTTCCATTCCCTGTAAAACTTGTTTTATATTACAGATTTTCTTCTTAATCTCGGTATGTTCTAGTCTCATTGATTTGATGTGCAATTTTGAAGTAGACAGTTATTTTTACATTAAGGAATCCCATGTATGTAGTGTGTTTCTTTCCTCCTAAATATAGTCCATTTGTCTATGCAGTTTCTAATAATTATTTATTGGTTTGTCTTAATTTCCTGCTGCTGCTCTCACAGAAATATCCCCATTTGATAAACTTTAAAGAACAAAATCTTATTTTCTCACAGTTCAGATTGTTAAGATGGAATTCATTCTAGGAACTCCTTCCCTAAACCCCTTTGATTCCATCACATAATGTAAGGAAAAACAAAAACCCAAACCAAACTCACTGCCCTCAAGATATAATCTCACACAACCCTATAGAATAAAAGAGAACTTCTCCTGTGAGTTTCTGAGACTGTAACTCTTAACTGAAATAGCAAGTTATAACAGTTCTGATAGTTTGGTTCATTGTGTCAAGGCTTCAGTAGGAACATGTGGAAAGAGTTTAATTAGGTCAAAGCTTGATTAGAGGTCAACCAAGATAAATGCTTTCAGAGGCAAGCTTCCTTCTCTCTTTCCCTCTTGTGATCAGACCAACTGCTGCTGCTTGAGCTAGTCCTTTCCCTCAACCATGAGCTGCACTACCTGTGGGCCAAGTCAACCTGTGGATCCTGTGATCTTGCCATGCATTGATAGAGTTTGAGACTCCATCTACAGGCTATTGCAGTCCCACCCTACTTTCTGCTGCCTGCAGGTCAACTCTACTTGTTTTGCCTGAGGGTAGATTTCACTGTCTGCTTCCTTGACCTTGGACCAGCAGCCAGCATGTGTTGAAGGACCTTGAGTATATTAACTGCTCATGAAAGTGAGTTGAATTGAGCCCTCTGTGCTGCTGTGTTGACTATCTGTTATATTCCTTCTTGATATATAAACTTTATATATATATAAATATAAAGTTATATAAAATATATAAAGTTTATATATAAAATATATATATATATATATATATATATATATATATAAAATCATTAGTGTCCTTGGTTTTGTTTCTCTAGAGAACCCTGCCAAAACAATAGTTACAAGTAATTTTCTTAGGAAAACATTTCAATTTCAAAAATCAAAAGTATATTTTGATATTCACCACTTACCTATTGATTTGTTGTACCTTGGTAGATTTTGTGGTACTATGATGGTGGAGGCTATGCACCTGTAGGGTCACCCAAGGTAAACAGGTTTCAGCAAGCTTCCATACTAAGAAGAAACTAAGAAGGACTAGGCTGTCCACTTCTAAGTGATTGGACAGTGAGAACCACAGGGAAAAATGCAAAGCGCTTTCTAATATACTGAAAGCCTTATAAACAATAGCACAGCATTGTCAGAGACAGTGCCTGATGATGAAACCCTCAAGTTGGAAGGTACTCAAAATATGACTGAGAGTTGGCGTCTCAAAGTAGTGCTGACCATAATGGCTTCATTGGTAGAAAGCCTTCAGGAACTTTCTTTGTTGATGGGCATGTCTGAAAATGAGAACAAACAATTGCAAATATCTATTAATATTAGGGAAATTATAAGTTGTCAAAATGAAATTTGACCCATAAAGATGGATATACTAGGTGTTAGTGATCTATAATGGACTACTATTGACCATTATGTTTTCTCATGCTGAGAATAAAAATTAGAAAGGAATGGGATTATGCTTGTTATCAAAAATACCAGTTCATGCTCTATATTGAAGTGCAGGTGGTCTGTACAAAGAAAATATCTATACATGCACAAGGAAATCTACTCAATAAAAATATTATTCAAATTTAAACACCAATTCCTAAAGCTATTGATGAAGAAGTTGGGGTATTCTACCAAATTCTCACCACTTGTTGATCAGTTTATCATACTCTGGTGGCTCGTGTGTTGCTGTAATTCTGGAAAATATATCAATTGTATTTCCAATGGGCAGCTGGGTTGTCCAAAGTGCACAGGTTTCGGCGGAGCTTCCAGATTAAGAACAGACTATGGAGAAGGACCAAGCTACCCACTTCGGGGAAAGTAGCCACTGAAAACCTTATGCATAACAGGGAAAAATTGTCATATACTGATGAATGGAAGGAAAATATTTTCAGAGATAAGGCACCTGGGATCAGAAGATACTCTAAAGGCAACTGAGGGGGAGGCTGCTTTCTGAAGATGAAGTCCAGTTGGTTTGCCACAGCCTTGTCTCAATGTTGAATAGCATGAAGTCGATTGTCTTCTCTTTATCCCTTATTGAAGAAGTGACTTCTCTTTCCATGTGATTCTTATGAAGACCACATAAGCGGGGTGATGTGTGGTTTGTGTCCAGTTTGTAGTCTTTCTACCCTTGTCTTTGGTAAATAGTCTCTAAGATTTGTTTAATTGCTATTTCACCTTATACGAGTGAACTCATACTATATTTGTTCTTTTATGAGTGACTACCTTCACTCAGCATAATGGTCTCTAGGTTCTTCCATGTCATGCAGTATTCTGATACATTGGTCTACTTCTCTCTCATTGTAAGAGTACCAGGCTCTTTCGACTACTGTGACCATGTAATAGTTTTGTAGGTCAGGTGATGCTAAGGCCTCCTATTTTGTTCTTCCTAAGAAGTTTTTTATTTGGATTCACTTAATTTCTTTTTGTTTTGTGATGGCTGTAGTTAAAAGTTACAGCATGACATTGAATAAGAGTGGTGATGGAGGACATTCTTGTCTAGGCTCTGTTTTACGTGCATATGTTTCTAGCTTTTCTCTGTTCGGTGTGATGTGGCTGTTGGTTTTTCATATATGAATTTTAATATGTTGAGGAATTTTCCCTCTATTCCTATTTTTTTGAGTGCTTTGACCAAAAAATAGGCGTTAATTATTATCAAATGACTTTTCTGTATCTACTGACATCCTGTGGTTTTTATTTTTTGTCTTTTTATCTGGTGGATTACACTGATTGTTTTTCAAAATTTGAACCATCACTGCATTACTGGAATTAATCCCATTTGGTCATGGTGAATTATTTTTTTATATGATGTTTGATTCTATTGGTGAGAATTTTGTTGTGTATTTTAGCATCTATGTTCATTAGGGATATTGGCCTATAATTTTCCATCTTTGTGAGGTCTTTGCCTGTTTTGTGTATTGTGTTGGTCTAGGTAAACTAGAGAAACAAATCCACAGAAGCTCATATATGTAGAAGATAGAATTTTTTATATAGCATAAGTGTACATTCAGAAAGCATCCCAACCCAATCCAGTCCAAGCCCATAAGTCCGACTTTGCCCATAAACCCAACACCAATCTACTAAGTTCTCCCCAAACTCACAAGACACACACTGATGCTCAACGCAGGAGGATCACAGGCCAGTGGGTAGAAAGTCTTTGAATCCAGTGGTGGTGTAAGCATCTCAGTGCTGGTAGGGGCCTCCATGCACCCAGGACTTCATCAGGGTAGGTCCATGTGGCTTCTTCTCAAGGATGTCTCAGGGAACTGGCTAAGGCAGCTGCACTGTGGTCTGACCATCAAAGAGCAAGAGAGAAGAGAACTAAAAAGGTGAGGCTCATTGAGCCATTTATCTCTCCACTCTTCAATTATTCCCACAAGTGTTTATCAGCCAGGTTGGCACAATAAACCTCAATCCACCACTTGCCAATTTGGCACCTGTACACAATTCTTTAGCCTAACAATTTCAGTTAAGTAGCACCTAAAACTTAATCCTATAATCCTATGAATATGTTCCCCCACCTATGAAAGTTTGTAAGCCAACTACTTCATGTCTTTATTCTCCCAATTTTGCGTATCCAATTTCTATACTTCCCACTTACATCAACCAAGTGTTATGAGGAGACAATTTTTCGAAGTGAAGAATCTTCATTCCAGGTGAAACCTTGTGAAGTCTGCATCCATAAGCAAAGTCAAATCAGGACAGGCCATCCATAAAGCAAGATGCACCAGTTTACAGGGTCAAAAATTTATTCATCTGGTCAGGTTCTGGTCAACTCAATATGGGCTGCCTCACTTAGCACCCTCACTCCCAGGGTGCCCATTGGTCGCCTTGCCTTTAGACCATGGACTCTCACCAATACTCAACAAGCCTAACCCCCTCGTGCTAAGTCATGAACTTTAGACCAGTCAACCCTCTCTTGTCTTCTGCTCCTTTTCCTGTAAACCAAGTCCACAGGTGTCAGTGGCCAAACTCAACCCGTCTCTTTATTGCTGCATTTATCCCACTTCCACTCAACAAGTAGATCCAGGTGGTCACCTAGCAAGCATTTCAGCCTGCCTACAGGCTCTCTAGAGAGAGTTTTCTTCATGGTTCCAGATTTTTCCCAGCTTCTGAGAAAGACCACTGGGTCCTCAGTACTCCATAGCACTGGATGGGGCATATCTTTTCAAAGCTTTCTTTGCAGGCATGGCCTAAACCCATCTAAAGATCACATTCTAGTGGCTGAAATCAAGTGGGTTTACAAGCTTTCTATTTTCATACTTCCCAATAAACATTTCCATAAATCATTATATCAATAATAAGCATAAGTAAATTAGATACTAAACTCAATTCTTTTTTTTTAAGTCATTTTATTGGGGGCTCATACAACTCATCACAACCCATGCATACATCAATTATATAAAGCACATTTGTACATTTATTACCCTCATTATTCTTTAAAAAAAATTATTTTATTGAGGACTCGTACAATTCTTATCGCAGTCCATACATACATCCCTTGAGTCAAGCACATATGTACACCTGTTGCCTTCATCAATCTCAAAACATTTGCCCTCTACTTTAGCCCTCAATATCATTTGCTCATTTCCCCCCTCCTTCCCTCCTCCCCCTTCCTTCTGAACCCTTCATAATTCATAAATTATTATAGTTTTGTCATAAGTTACACTATCTAATGTCTCCCTCCACCCTCGTCTCTGCCTGTCCATCCCCCAGGGAGGAGGATATACTTAGATTCTTGTACTTGGTTCCCCCCTTCTACCCCACATTCCCTTCACCCTCTCCTTCACCCTCCAGGCCTCGCCCCTCTCATCACTGGTCCTGAAGGAGTCATCTATCCTGGGTTCCCTGTGTTTCAAGTTGCTATCTGTACCAATGTACGTCCTCTGGTCTAGCCAGATTTGCAAGGCACAATAGGGATCATGATATTGGGGTGAGGGGGGAAGCATTAAAGAACTAGAGGAAAGTTATATGTTTCATTGTTGCTACCCTGCATCCTGATTAGCTCATCTCCTCCCCAAAACCCCTCAGGAGGGGGTGCTCAGTTGCCAACCGATGGACTCTCAGTCTCCACTCTGCACTCACCCACCTTTTCAATGACATGATTTCTTGTTCCTTGATGCCTGACACCCAATCCCTTCGACAGCTCGTGGTCACACATACTGGTGTGCTTCTTCCATGTGGGCTTTGTTGCTTCTGAGCTAGTTGGCTGCTTGTTTACCTTCCAGCCTTTAAGACCCCGTATGCTATATCTTTTGATAGCCAAGCACTATCAGCTTTCTTCACCACCTTTACTTATGCACACCTTTGTTTTCAGTGATTGTATCAGGAAGGTGGGCACCCACTGATCTGATTTTTAGTTCTTTGATGTCTGATAACTGGTCCCTTCTGCACCTCATGGTCAGACATACTGGTGTGCTTCTTCTA
>NW_022111301.1:2467616-2505176 GCF_000313985.2 Echinops telfairi | reverse complement strand
AGAACAATGTATTCTTGAAATGAGTAAGTGCTTGAATGTAGGCCCAATGTCCATCTGCTGCCTTAATACTAAACCTATAAATATATGCACGTAGATCTGTTTCCCCACACTCTTATATAAATATATTTACATATGTACAGTCCAGTCTTAAAACCTCTATACATACCCTTTGTCCCCTAGTTCTTTCCTCTATTTCCCTTTACTTTCCTCTTGTCCCAATATCATGGTCAGCCTTCATTTGGGTATCAGTGATTTCTCTCGGTTACAATGCCTTTGCCAAATCCCTACCAGGCCTCTCGCACCCTCCTTGCCACTGTTTTTGGATCACTTGTTGCTCCCCTGTCCCTGGGCTGGTCAGCACCACCTCCTTACCTGCGCCTCCCCTTCTCCCGTGTCCCCCCAGAACCGTTGGTCCCGTTGTTTTCTCCTCCAGACTATTCATCCAGTCTATCTTATCTAGATAGATCTGTAGATATAACAATATGCATAAAAAACCAAGCCATAGCAAGATAGGCTATCAGTGAGAGAGCACAGCAATGGCAACAAAAAAAGAATCCAATTACCCATAGAGGAATAAGTTAAGTAAATGAAAAACAAATTTTAAGCAGAAAGAAAACCCTGTAAATAGATCAAGGTCTGATTTTTGATCTCTACATGTGTCCTGCAGTCAGGACCAATGGGGTACCATGTTCTGGCCCCCAAGTCTGTCCTTTGTACTCCCTCTGTGGCTCTCTGCTCTGCTCTAACGGTTGCTTTGCCACACGCTTTTTGTGGTTTGCCTTGGTGTCTCAGGGTCAGTCTGGGTCAGTCCCAACTCTGAGTCTCCAGCATTATCCCCCTTAGAGCCCGGGGCCATCAAGGGATGGCATGTCTTGTGGTGGAATCAGCCATATTGTCCACTCTGTCCACAGGCTGTTCAGAGTGGGGATGTTGTCCTCCAGGCCTGGCTGGTCAGGATGTGCTCCACTCTCTCTTCCTCCCCCTAAGTGCTCCCATTTGCTCTGATCAGACATGCCCCTCTCCTCTAAATGCAGCTTCATTGCCGTTCTCTCAAGTAGATTCTTCTGGGGGGAGGGACAGTAGTCCATGTAGCTGGTATGGGGTCCAAGCCCTCAGGCCCTCCACTGGCTCCCCACTCCTTACCAACAAGCTGCATTCATCTGCCACTGGCTTTAAATCTGGTCCCTCTTTCCCTGTGGAGACACAGACAATACCCTTACCCTTCCCTTGGGTGGTCAGTGCCCTATTCCCCCGTCACATAAACAAATCCCTTTTTTTTCTCTTTTCCCCCGCTCCTCCCCACCCCTCTTTGTGGTTGTCTACCCTATGTACCCCTGGATTTGGTCTGGCACCTGCCATACTACCTGGACCTTACCCCTAGAGAGTTTGTATGCAGTAGCTTTTTCCCTGTGCCCCTTTTGCATTTACCTTTCTGTTCTTTCTTTTATATATATATAAACTTACCTCCGTGGTCTCATGTTATACTTGTCCTTTTGTGCTTGGCTTACTTCGTTTAGCATTATTTCCTCCAGTTATTCCCATGCGGTGATATGCTTCATGCATTCATCGCTGCTTTTTAGTGATGCAGAGTACTCCATTGTATGTCTGTACCATAGTTTTTTAATCCATTCGTCTGTTGATGGAAATTTGGGTTGCTTCCAACTCTTTGCAATTGTGAACTGTGCCACGATGAACATTGGAATGCAGATATCTGTCCGTGGTTTTTTTCTTGCCTCTTCTGGGTATATGCCCAGTAGGGGGATTGCTGGGTCGTATGGTAATTCAATTTCCACCTGTTTGAGAAATCACCAACTCGATTTCCATAGTGGTTGTACATATCTCCAGGTCCACCAGCAGTGGATGAGAGTTCCTGTCTTGCCACAGCCCCTCCAACACGTATTGCTTTCTGATTTTTTTAATTGGGCTATCTTTGATGGTGTTAGTTGGTATCTCATAGTTATTTTGATTTGCATTTCTCTTATGGCTAATGATCGGGAACATTTTCTCATATGTTTATTGGCCATTCGGGTTTCAGACTCTGTCAAACTTCTGTTCAGGTCCTTTTCCCACCTCCTCAGTGGGCTGTTAGCTTTTCTCTTATTGTGAGCTTGCAAGGTATTGTTGATTTTAATAATAAGGCCTTTGTCTGATGTTTCATTGCTAAAGATGTTTTCCTAGTCAGTAGACTCTCTTGTTACTCTCTTGGTGAATTATTTCGATGTACACAGGTGTCTTATCTTCAGTATATCTCACTTGTCTATTTGTGACTCCTCTATATTTGCATCCTTTCCTATTTCTGATAGCCTATGTATTCCCTGTGCCAAGGTTCTCAGGTTTGTCCCAATTCCCACATTTATGGCCCTAATTGTTTGGGATCTTATCTTGAGTTCTGTGATCCACCTTGAGTTTATTCTTGTGCATGGAATGAGGTAAGGGTCTTGCTTAAATTTTCTGCAGGTAGATATCCATTTTTTCCAGCACCACTTATTGAAGATGACATCTGTTTCCCATTTAATATTTTTGGGCCCTTATCAAAGATAAGTTGCCTGTATGTTGATGTTTTTATTTCTGGGTCTTCAGCTCTTTTCCATTGGTCTAAGTATCTGTCATTGTGCCAATACCACACTGTTTTGACTACTGTGGCCATATAGTACGTGCTAACATCAGGTAGAGCAAGCCCTCCCACCTTGTCCTTCTTCTTGAGGCATTCTCTGCTAATTCTGGACTTCTTCCCCCTCCACATGAAGTTGGTAATCTGTTTTTCCAATTCTTTGAAGAAGGATGGTGGTATTCGTATTGGGATAGCATTGAACCTATATAGTGCCTTGGGTAGAACTGACATCTTTGTTATATTGAATCTGCCAGTCCATGAGCATGGGATATTCTTCCATTTGTTGAGGTCACTCTTGATTTCTTAAAGTATTAAACTCAATTCTTAAAAGAGTCAAGTTCACTCCTTATTTAGCTTATCTAAAACCTAATCTAAACTATTCAATTTATACAAAAATATGGGATTAGGTCTCTGAGAGTGTTAAACTAGATCCAGGCTTTCTGTCAGGCATTTTGACCTTCTGTCAGCCATTTTCCTTAAGCAGCATGGTTTCTGAGAAATTCAAATGGCAATATCTACCTCTGAACTCAAAATATATACTAACCAAATTCATTTTCAGCCTTTTAAACAGGAATAACCAAAGACTACAACCAAACAAAATAATCAAAACTTTAACATCCCATATTCTTTCCAGAAAACAACTGAGTAAACAGTGTGGCTTTATCTGACCTCTGGCTAGCCAAAGAAGAAAAACTACCCTGAGGCAGAGGTCAAACAAACATCCACTGTCCATCTTATGACTTGTTTCTCCAGTACCCCACTCTGGGTACCATAATGTGTTAGTCTAGGTAAAGTAGAGAAACAAATTCACAGAAACTCATATATGTATAAGAGATAATTTTATATATGGAATATATGTACATTAAGAAAGCATCCCAACACAGTTCAGTCCAAGTCCATAAATCCGACTTAACCCATATCTCTGACTTCTATCTACAAAGTCTTCTTCAAACTCACAAACACACAATGATGCCGAATGCAGAAGGATCACAGGGCAGTGGGTAGAAATTCTTTGAATCCAATGCCGGTGTTAGCATCTCAGCACTGGCAGGGGCTTCCACATGGGTGCTCTAGCACCCAGGGCTGCATGAGGGTAGGTCTATGCGGCTTCTCCTCAGGGTTGTCTTGCAGGAAGTAAGCCTTGCAAGCAGAAGCAGGGAACTGGCTAAGTCAGCTGCACCTTGGTCGGTCCATCAGATAGCAAGAGGCAAGAGAACTAGCAAGGCGAGGCTCACTGAGTCATTTATCTTTGCCCCCTTCAATTAATCCCACATGTATTTATCGGCCAGGTTGCCACAATGAAACTTAACTATTTCAGGTATCAATGTTATTCTGGCTTCACAGAATGAGTTTGGGATTTTGTGGTGTTTTTCTATGTTCTGAAATAGTTTATGTATTATTACTGTCAGATTTTCTCTGAATACTTGGCAGAGTTGCCTTGTGAAATCATCTGATCATGAGATTTTCTTGGTTGGTAGTTTCTTTATGACCTGCTCTATTTTTTCCTTTGGTTATGGGTCTATTGCATTTTTCAATAGATATCTGCTTTAATTGGAATGGGTGACATATTTTTAGGTATCTTTACAAGTTTCCATGGTAATAGAAATTTATTTATTTGTAATGTTAACACCAGCTTTTTTAATCTTCTCCAATTGTAGGAAGAAATGAGTGCTATCTTCAGTTGAAGAAAAAAACCCAAAATTTAAAACACAAAAGCACAGTAGTCTGAGACTTGTATTTCATTTAGATGAGTCTACATTGATGTGATGCTTGCTTCGAGTTTATGTTTACTCTTTCAAGTCAAGTGCTTTAAACTGGGGATACAAATTACAGATAAGTAAAATACTTCTCATATTTATAAAATGCTAACTGGAATTAAAGAAGCACATAAATGTAGACTATATTTTCAATAAAACTAGAATCAAATTTAAGAAAACATCAGCATCCAGTTAACTCTAGAAGGGATCTTTCTCCAGGTTTATCTTTAAAATATAAAATAAAAAACATTTTCTCTCAATAAATTTCTGAGTTAAATGTAAATCAAACCAACTGCTGTTGAGTTGATTCTGACTCACAAGACCTCAGTAGGCCAGAGAAGAACTGTTCCATGGGGTCTTAAAGCAAGTAATCTTACTGGAATCAGATGGCCTCATCATTGTCTGCAGAGAAGCTGGTGAGTTTGAGCCAATAACATTATGATAAACAGCATGCAGGGGAAGTTATTTATTTAATTTGCCTCTTTTAGCCAAAATCTCTAACACCCACAAAACAATATTTTCCTACATGTGTCTGGTAAGAAATTTGGGGATAGATTCTCTAACACCCACAAAACAATCTTTTCCTACATGTGTCTGGTAAGAAAGTTGGGGATAGATACAGATAGGATTCACTTGTGTGCAATTATGAACAGAATTCCTGGGAATGCTTACTTGCTGCATAGAAAATAAGCACTCTAAGAAGTGAGAGGAGGGATCTCATTACCAGGAAGAGGCACAGTGGAGTGTGTCCTCTGGATCTGAGATCCATAAACAGTGAACTTCCTTGACTCCAAAGACGTCTGTAATGTTAGAAGAGCAACAGCAGAATCAGGGTTAGAGCACTGAACATAGTGGTAGAATTCTCAACCCAGGGAGCAAGAAAAGCTGAGTGCTTTTGTACAGGAGCCTGGCTTGGCAAATGGGGTGTTTCTGAGCTCAGGAAGTTTGACTTACAGACCCAAGGAAGTGGAGGTGAGCGCCTTTTGGTTGAAGTTTGCAGAAATGCAGTGACTCTGGGCATTTTATTCAAGGAATTGAGTTTGCTAACCCACGGAACTGGATCTGGATGCCTTCAAATTTAGGCTTATAATGGAGTGGTATGCCCCTTTGGCCATTTAATATCAACTTGAAAGAATTTTGTAACATATCCAGAGTATTTCTCATTTGTATTAGAACCTGTACATTTTTGTAATAAATACTTTAATTATTAATATTGGCTCTGAATTCTGTGTGGCCGTTGCAATGAATATTGGAGCTGAGATATAAAATAGAGAATGTTATTGAAGACAAGGCTTTGGTGTAAGGAGTGGGATTCATGGCAATGGCTCCAGAGTTACAGATGCATGAGGTTTTGTTAGAGACAGGATCAAAAAGGCATTGTAAGTTAAACATTTGACTCCCAGAATGGTCATTTTGGTTACTATTACTTTAAATGGATGTAAGGAATGATATGCTGGATGCCGAGAGGAGAAAATCTGCTTTGGAAGTGGCCTGCAGGAAAACACCTGCCTGATTAAGATTTGAAGGCCAAGGCCTACTGGAACTCTCCTGCCTGAGACTCCGAGTTCATATGTACATAAAAAAGATACATTTCTGGTATGGAAGAAATATACTGTATTGGGGTGTTATTAAAAAGTCTGAACACAATATTTTAATTAGGCTTCACTATTGATACTCAATCTTTATCTTACCTAGTTTTGTACTATAGTAAATCGATCATTATTACAAGAAGTTAACCTCATTGCAAGAGTTTGTAAGTCTGCCTTCAGTCTATTTTTGATTAGTGCTGAAAGAAACAAAATTAAGAATTGCCTTAAAAAGGTTTAAAGTGAAGGGAGAATAAGGGACTTAGAAAGAACACCCACCCCTCACCCAGAACAGCTGAGAAAACAGGAGATTAACATTTGAAGGAAAGACCTGCAGAGTAAAACAAAACAAAAACAAAGGAACCAGTGAAGCCTTTTTGGCTTTTGAAAAGTTTGAGCAAGCAGGTTTCCACTGGACGAATCATAGTGGGAAATTCTATGCCTAGGGATATAATTCAATCCACATATGTGTATATAATTCAATACATCCACAACAGTATGTATTGAATTTTTAGAAGATAATATATTAAGAATGCATTGCATAAAGGAAACTTCAAAAAGTACATGGAAAGAAAATAGAATTTCTCCATGAATTTTGGAGCCTCCCTTTATATAAATACACAGGTATGCATTGTTTAAAATCTATAATCCATTGTTTACAATGGGATGTTATGTAATTTGGACATTTTGTGAACATGTTGAACAAATAATATACAGGCAACCCCTGTACAATCCATAATTATATCCATATAAAACCTATGATATTAAAACCTATGACACCCTGTTGGAATAAAAGCTGAGCTGTATCCACTGGATAGAGGGAGTTATTTCTAGGCAGGGTGGGTGGGATTTTGCCAGTTTCTGGATCAAGCCTTTTCTCACATCTGGGCACAGTACAGATAGAGTAATCAGGTAATGCAGAGAGGTGACTACAGGGAGTGGGCATGTTAGTTCTGTCAGCATGCCAATGGAAATGTCTTGGCTGCCACAACTGAAGTTTCTGACACCCATCCAACAATCTTTTCCTTAATGGGAGCTGGTGAACTTGGTGTGCTCCTTATGGCCACCACCTGGATATGCTTCCTGAGTGGAAGTGGGAGATAATGCAACAGTGGAGAAATAGACGGAGTTGGACATCTTCCACTGGTACCCAATAATGAAGCCCACAGAGGCTACAGATAAGAGGGAAGAGGAAGCGCTGGCTTGTCTGAAATTTTAAATTTTGGGGAATATTGAGGTTATGGTCAGATGCCAGTTGGTCTAAAGTATAGGGGGCGGTGTGTGCATGCCTCAGCTTTAGCTAGTACCAATTAATATAATGCAGATTACTATGATGGAGATGACCAAGACTCAACCAAATGAAGAGAATGATTTTTGGCTATGTGAGCTGGTGTCCATTGCTACTCTTCTGATGGTTGTCTTGTTGTAGATTGAACTTTGCTTATGTATACAGATGACCAAAGGACCAACCAGAAATGAAGACTCATTAGATCAAGTAACAGTCTTGACTGCTCAATACTAGCTTGTTAGAGATAGACTATTTAAAAATTGGATATCTGAAATAGGAGAAGATAGAGGCATGTAGTAGATGGCTTAAAAGCTCTTATGGGTATGTTCTGTATTAAAAAGAAAAGATTATAAATAGGAAAGTCTACCCTTTAGTATGAAAGAGACAATGGTTAGTAGAGGTAGGTGGTGTCCAACAAGGGCCCACCTCTTAACCCGCTGTGCCACCAATGTTCCTTAATTCAAAATTCAACTGTGATGTTTAGTTGCTATGATATGCTTTTTTTCTCTGGGGGGTTGTTGCCTTTGAAATCTTTAGGATAAATTAATAAAATAACTACTTTTCCTTATACAACGACAACAAATACCTTTTGTGACCTCTAATGTACATGTGGTCAGACATTGTTTGGATGGACATCAAGCAAAGCATACACTCTGCCCGCCTAGTCCAACTCAAGTCCATAAGTCTGATACTAATCCAAAAGTCCATCCTCAGACTCACACAGCCACATGCAAGGATGCAAAATGCAGGAATATCACCAATCAGTGGTTGCAAAGTCTTGTGGATCCAACCCTGGAAGCATCACAGGGTTCTGCCATGTCTCTTAGTGTCATGCCAACAGGAAGATGAAAGCAGAGAGAGAAAGAGGGAGAGCTTCCTAAGGCCCTCCTTATGAAGAAACCCATCCCCCAAGTAGGTACCATCAGCATGTGACCGGATTGACAGGTGGAATACCACCCTGACCCTTTTATACATTTTCAAGTTGACATGAAATTATGTAACTACCACAACTAATGAAGGATTTTGGCCTTCAGTGTGGATTATACCTTAATGCATAAAAGTCCAAAATCCTCCTAACTGGCCCAATAGGTAACATAGTGATACATGCAGAAAGGTTGAAGTTGTTAAGGATTTTGTCTTACTTGAATCTACAATCAATGCTCCTGGAAGAAGTCAAAAGATCAAAAGATGTTTGTCTTGGGTAAGTTTTGTACTGGGTAAGCACAAGACCTCTTTAAAGCACTGAGAAGCAAGGATATTACTTTGGGGACTAAAGTGTGCTTGACTTTAGCTATGGTTTTCCCAAATGCCTCATATGCAGGTGAAAGTTGGACTCTGAATAAAGAAGACTGCAGAAGCATAGACACGTTTGAAGTGTGGTGCTGGCAAAAAATATTGAAAATCCCATGAACTGCTAAAAGGACAAACCAATCTGTCTTGAAAGAAGTAGGGTCAGAGTCAGAGTGCTCGTAAGAGGCAAGGAGGGCAAGACTTCATCTTCTGTACTTTGGGCATGTTGTCAGGAGAGACCAGTCCCTAGAGAAGTACAACATGTTGAAAAAGCAGAGGGGCAGTGAAAAAGAAGAAACCCCTTCATCAGATGGCAAGAACAGTGGCTACGAGAGGCTCAGGCATAGGAATAATTGTCAGTATGGTGCAGGACAGGACATTATTTCCTTCTGTTGTCCTGAGGGTTGCTAGGGGTAGGAATTGACCTAATAACAACAACCAATACCAATATATTTATAGATTAGTGAATAGATAGAATTCAAAACCATTAGAATTTTGGTGAGAAGGTCAGTTAATGACCTGTTTTTTATTCTCTTCACCAAAAACGTTTTAAGTGTGTGTAAATTACCTTACATATATCCACCTCAATGATCTAGCTTTCAGTGTTTACTATGAACATGACATTGGTTTGGTTATTTCTGCTTTTTGAATTTGCATTCTTTTTTTTAAATCATTTTATTAGGGGTTCATACAACTCTTTCCACAATTCGTAGATATATCATTTGTGTCCAGTACATCCGTACATGTGTCGCCATCATCATTCTCATAACACCTGCTTTCTAGTTAAGCCCTTGGTATCAGCTCATTTTTCCCCTCCCTCCCTGCTCCCCCCTCCTCCTGAACCCTAGATAATTTATAAATTATTATTATTTTATCATATCTTCCACCATCCGACGTCTCCCTTACCCACTTCTCCGCTGTCCATCCCCCAGGGAGGAGGTTATATGTAGACCTTGTAATCTATTCCCCTTTTCCCCCTCACCTTCCTTCCACCCTTCTGATATCGCCACTCACCACTGGTCCTGAGGGGTTCATCAGTTCTGGATTCCCTGTATTTCCAGTTCTCATCTGTGCCAGTGTACATGCTCCGGTCCAGCCGGATATGTAAGGTAGAATTGGGATCATGATAGTGGGGGAGGGGGGAGGAAGCATTTAAGAACTAGAGGAAAATTATATATTTCATCATTGCTACACTGCACTCTGACTGGCTTGTCTCCTTCCCACAGCCCTTCTGCAAGGGCATGGCCAATTTTCCCCAGGTGGGCCCTGGGTTGAATTTGCATTCTTGACACTAAAATATACAGTGTGATTAGATACATTTTAAAAAGTATTCATTCTTGAGTTTTTCACAAGTTATATGATAGTGCAAAAGATGTACTGAAACAATGCAAACTTTAATTTGGTATATTTCATTCCACAAACTACTTTGGGTAATATAAACATGGAAAGTGTTTTGATATATTTAAGTATGTCTGAATGAACAACTGAAATGGGATATTTATAAGGTTAAAAATTAGGAGAGTGAAACAGAACAATATGGGCTTGGCCCGACTTTTTAAGAATCACTCTTTGTTTTGAGCTGCATCACATTAGATTAACCTATATGCAGAAATCCGCTATATGAAAAATAAAATTCTAAAATTCCATTGTCTCAACTAGTCAAGTTTATTCTTTTTCTCTTTTCAGTCTATTGATGATGATTTAGGACTGTGAGTAATTTAGGGATGCTGGGCTTTTCCTAGAACACCTTCCTAGAACATCTGAGTTGCCTGGCATTCCATAATCTTCCAGTAAGAAGCCAGAGAAGGCATGAATTGTTTAAGTGGCTGGACACAGAATTGTGACCTATACTTACCACGACCATTTACATTTCATCAAGAAAAACTAGTCACATGATTCCAGTTGTTTTCCAGGGGATCAGGTTGGAGAGCTGCTGCGAATTAAGTAATCAAATATTATGATTCTCATGCCCATTCACTATTATTTTAATTTAAGGTTTTAATGCAACTTTTCATAAGCTTGGACATTAAAAAAAATCTTTTACCAGCAATATAAAAAATATTCAATATTGGCATAATGCAAATTAAATTTTCCTGGCTCCAGGTGGACAGAAATGATTATTGATATTCTTCTGATTTTTGTCTGCATCTGACCTTTTTGTTCAAAATTAAAATAGGCAATGAAAGCTTAGCTCTCAAGGGTTTACTTTTCCTCTTAAAATAAATGACATGAATTACTTCTGCTTTCAGAGTTATCTTGCCCCAAGTGCTGCTGATGGCTCCTTTTTGAAATGATTTGCATTAACAAGAGCCATCCAGACAAAAAGTCCATTTTTCTTTGACACTAATTTCACACTCAGTGCATAATACTCAACCTTGTCATTAGGTCAACTATGAACTGCCACGTCTGAAATGTAATTTCTCTACTATAATACTATTTGTCCTTCTCTTATTTGTACCCTAAAGGGTACAGGAGGCCTTTATTGTCATCTTGGACCCCTTTTATATGATGCTGTTGCTCATTATCTCTCCTCACTAATATGCCTCACATTTATTTAAAAAGCCTATAATATAAATGTACAAGCTTCCCTCTCCCATTGTTTATGAACAAAATAAACAAATAATAAATGAGTAATTATAAGCCAAGGCACTCACGGGTTCAGTCTTATTAAGCCAAAATATGCAGTAATTTTCTCCTGATGAGCAGCTAAATGATGTCATAGACTATTTCAACTTCCCTTTCTCTGGTTTGCCTTTCTGTCTGCTACTATCTATACTTTAAAATACAATGAAACCTATCTCAAAATAAATTATTTTGAAGCTACCTCCATTTGAAAAAATGTTTTCTTATGGTTCATGAAATAAGTTATATTTTTATTTATAATAAAAAATCAGAGGTCAGTTAACATTTAGTATATAATAACTTAACTATGATTTTACTCCCATTCAGGAATATCTTTATACAGTTCCATATGAATTAAAAAATGAGACTTTATGATAAGGTTGATGTTATTACGAAATACCATCATTTTGGAAATAGAGATATACCAATATTTTTTAATTAGCACTGATTTCAATCAAATTTTAAAATGCTATCTTTCTTTTAGGGTTTTATTGGCACTTCATCCACATATCATACAATTCAATAGATAAGTCATATCGAGAAGAGTTGTACAATCATTACCACAATCAATTTCAGAACATTTCTTCTTCTTTGTGCTGATTATTAGTGTAATTATTATTTTTATAACTGTGGCAAAAATGTCCCGAACAAAACATCCAATTCAGCACTCACTACATGTACAACCCAGTGCTACTGATAATACTCTGTTGTGCAACCTTTGTTGATATTATTTTCCAAATTATTCCACCACCATTAACATAAACTCAATTCCCCTAAGCAGAAACTCTTCCTCCTTCATACATAGTATCTGGTAGTCAATTTTGGGTTTTCTTTTCTTTAGTAGTTTTCTTCACATATCATATATCCAATTATTAAATCAAATTTAAGAAGAGGTGTATATACATCATTACAATCAGTTCTAGAGCTTCATTCCCCCTCCCACATTCATTGTTACCTCATTCTGCTCACCCTCCCATCTCCTGGTCCCTGATAAACAGTGAACAAATGATTGTCTCTATGCATACACTCACTCTGTATTTCATTAACTGGGAAACCTAACATAAACAATAAAAAAACAAACAAATATAAAACGAAACAGAAAAAAGAAGACAATAAAAATAGTGTAAAGATAAAAATAAAAATAAAGAGGAGGTCAAGATAGCATCTAGGTAAAATCACCTGCCAGGCACCTGTTGCTAGACCAGAAAACTAAGATGTAAGGGGGCCAATACTGGGAGGCTCGGTGCTAAAAATAGATTCAGTGTAGTAGGGTCTGGTTCAGACTCCTCCTGTTAATTCATCCAAGAAGCAACTTGCGAACCTGTTGGAACTCTCTAAGCTCACTGTATCTGGCCATATATGAAAAAGAAGAGAGACTTATGACGGATACACTATCACAAAACCTCCAGCAACTAGAACAGAATCAACAAAACAATCCCTCCCATAGGAAAATAAAAGAAATAAGAAAAATCAGGGCAGAGTTAAATGAGCGGGAAGACAAGAGTTCGATGACAAGTATCAAGGCTGCAAAAAGCTGATCCTTTGAAAGGATCAACATAATCAATTGACTGCTGGCAAGCCCAACCAAGGTAAGTAAATAGCAAACATCAATAGCCAGGGTGTGTTCATGAAGCCTGGAAAATTACAATGGACCTCAATGGGATTAAAAGAATAATCACAAAGTACTATGAAAAGCTGTATTCTAATGAATTCAGCAACCTGGAAGACGTGGAAATACTTGGAAACTACTAACCAAAAAAATTCTCCTGAACCAGGCAGCTTCACAGGAGAATTCTACCAAGCATTCAAGGAAGAGCTGACACCGATCCTCCACAAATTATTCCAGAGCACAAGAAAAGACAACAAACTCCCAAACTCACTCTACAAAGCCAGTGTAACTTTGATACCTAAACAGGGCAAGGATCCCACAGGGATATAGAACTACAGACTGGTATCTCTAATGAATATAGATTTAAAAATCCTTAACAAAATATTGGCCAATAGAATACAAAATTATGTAAAATATCTTATCCATCATGATCAAATGGGATTCACTCCCCAAAATCCATAAACATTATTTGCCACATTGATAAAAAAATGGGTAAGAACCACATGATAATATTGATAGATGTAGAAAAAGCATTTGACAACACCCAAAACCCATTCCTAATTAAGACACTCAAGAAGATAGGAATGAAAGGAAAACTCTGCAAATGAATACAAGCTATCTATGAAAAGCCAACAGCCAACAGCATAGTCAATGGAGAAAAGATGAAAACAATCCCACTGAAAGAGGGGACCAGACAAAGATACCACTTGTCTGCATTCTATTCAACATAGTACTGGAGGTCATAGCTAACAACATAAGGCAGTGGAAGGACGTTAAAGGTATCCAGCTGGGAGAGGAGGAGGTGAAACTATCACTATTTGTGGAGGACATGATTCTATACTTTGAAAATCCCAAAAGCTCCATAACAGGAGTACTAGCAGGGATAGAGGAATATCAAGTGTGGCAGGATGCAAGATCCAGTAAGAGAAGTCTATTGATTTGTTATATGTATTAGACAAGACCACGGAAGAGGAGACCAAGAAGGCAGTACCCTTCACAATAGCCAACAACAAATTGAAATATCTAGGGATATATTTAACCAAAAAAACAAAAGACTTATACAAGAGAAACTATAGGGCCCTACTACAAGAAACCAAAAGTGACGTCCACACATGGAAGAAATCCCATGCTTGTGGATTGGAAGACACAATCCAGTAAAGATGTAAATCTTACACAAGGCACCTTATAAGTTTTACACTATCCCGATTCAAATACCAACAACCTTCTTCAAAGAATTGGAAAAACTGACCAGCAATTTCATGCGGAGAGGGAAGAAGCCCCAAATTAGCAGAGAACTCCTTAAGAAGAAGGACAAAGTTGGGAGCTCACCTTACCTGACTTTAACACTTACTGCACAGCCACAGTGGTCAAAACAGTGTGGTACGGAATAATGGCTAGATACTCAGACCAATGGGAAATAAAAACCTAGAAATAAAACCATCAGCATACAGACAACTGATTTTCGACAAGGACCCAAAAAGCATCAAGTGGTACTGTGAACAACGGATATTCACTTGTAGAAAAATGATACAAAATCCTTATCCCACCCCATTCACAAGAACAAACTCAAGGTGGATCGAAGACCTAGAAGTGAAACCCCAAACTATCAGGTTCAATAAAGAAGGAATTTGGACAAACCGAGAACCTTGGCTCAGGAAATACATAGACTAACTGCAATAAGGAAGGGTACACACACAGGTGAACCTGAAATCTACAGGTGGAATATACAAAGGATAAAACACCTGTGTGTGTGGAAAGACCTCACCAAGAGAGTAACAAGAGAACCCACAGACTGGGATTGGATTCCTAACAATGACACAATAGAAAAATGGCTTATTACTAAAATCTACAATACCCTCTGAGCCTGCAAAAAGAAGCAAACAGTCAATCCCTGAGGAAGTGGGCAAAAGACCTTGAGTTAGTTAAAGTTTATTGTGCCAACCTGGCCGATAAACACATGTGGGGTTAATTGAAGGGTGGAGAAATAAATGACTCAGTGACGATCGCCTTTATTGTTATCAGGTCTCTTGCTTTGTGATGGTCAGACCAGGGTGCAGCTTCCTTAGCCAGTGCCCTGCTTCTGCTGGCAAGGCTCACTTCCTGCAAGACATCTCTGAGGAGAAGCTGCATGGACCTATCCCAGTGCAGCCCTGTGTGCTGGAGCAGCTGTGTGGAGAACCCTGCCACTGCTGAGATGCTTACATGCTCACTGATTCAGTTTTCTTACTGATGTTTGCATCATTGTGTGTGTTTTGTTAGATGGAGGAGGATTTTGTGGATTGGTGTCAGACGTATGGGTTACTGTTGGACTTGTGGGCTTGGGCAGCACTGGGTTGGATGTTTTCTTGATGTGCACTTAAGCTTTATATAAAACTCTTTCTCTTACACATGAGTTTCTGTGGATTTGTTTCTCTAAAGTACCCAGACTAACACAGACCTGAACATAAGTTTCACTAGGGAGGAGACCTGAATGGCCAATAGACATATGAGAAAATACTACCGATCATTAGCCATTTGAGAAATGCAAGCTAAAACAATCATGAGATAATACCTAACACCCCTGATTATAGCCAAAATCAGAAAAACAGAGAGCAACAAATGTTGGAAGGGATGTGGTGAGATAGGAACCCTCCACCACTGCTGGTGGTTGTTTAGAAACCAACAGCCTCTGTGGAAAGTGATCCAGTGATATTTAAAGCAAATAGAAATGTTGCTACTTTATGACCCAGCTATGACCAGTTGTCTGCCCTCCAATGTTTATTTTGATCCAAATTCCAAAGAATTGGAAACAATCTAAGTTTCTAGCAGTAGAGGAGTGGATTAGAAAACCCTGGCACATACACACAATGGAGTACTACACATCACTAAGAAGCATTGATGATCACATAAAGAACATCACCTCATGGGAAGAGTTGGAGGAAATAATGTTAAGAGCAGTTAGCCAATTGCAAAGGACAAGTACAGCATGAGTCCCGTGAGGTAAGTACAATCAGCACAGTAGGTATAGAAGAAAAGCCACTTATCTCACACTATATGGGTTGAGGTTCAGGCAGTCCGCTGGGGAACAGACCCATCGCAAGTATTTTCATGTCATTCCAACACAAAGAAGGGGAAAAGGGGGAGTGCGGAGGGAGAAAAGGGAAAACAAAAAGGAGGAGACAATGGCACTGGAGGAGAAGAACACTAATCCACCCAGGGGGGAGTGTTGGTTATGTCTCCACAGAATTGGGAGTATACATGTAGAGCCCACCACAGTGCATCAAAAAATATTGAGGTCAATGTAACCATATGGAGCAACACATGAACAGAGTGGGCTACAGGGTCAACCCCAATCAGAGCCAAACTGAACCTCTCTCTAGAAGTATGTGCTACAGAGGACTACACTAAGACTACAGGTTGGGGAGAGGGTCTGGCATGCCACACCCACATGGAAGCAAACCAAGACGGAAAAAGAGACAGTGAGCTCAAGACCCTGTATTGGCACACACACCAAGCTCTAAGGACGACATCCCTGGATGGAACTGCTAAGGCACAAAGATGACTGTAGGGCTGACAACAGCTCGCAACATGATGCTCCCTCGCTGGAGCATACCGCAACAGAGAACAATACTGGGGACACATGATGGGGAGTGAGTCGAGTTTGCACCCCCCACAGCAGGGCATACCAAGAAAGAACATAACAGATCATCAATGGGAGCAAAGTCAAGCCTCAGTGACCCTGCAGAGCCTCCAAAATAGACCAGGCTAGGAGGGGCAGTTCCCAGAAACCCACAGGACCAGTGTGGTGATAGTCATAAAGGTCAGCGGAGGCACCTGGAATTATCTATGCTTTTTCAGGGATTTTTTGCTAGCTATTATATATCTTTTTTTTTCCTTTAAAATTTTTTTCCATTCAATTTTCAATTTTCTTTTTGTATTGTCTGCTTTATTGTTGCTTTGCCGACCTAGGTAATTTATGTAAAGCAAGCCCGAAGAGAATGCAACATGACTTAGAAGAATGCTACAGGGCCGAAGGTTCAGAAGGGACTTAAGGGTAGGAGGAAGGGAGCAATGAGCAAACAATGCCATAGACAGGGGAACAACTATGGAATTAAAATCAGCAACGAGGAAGACGTAGAGATCCTGGGGTTTTTGGAACAACCACAATCTAATCGAAAGGAATTAACTAGAGGCAGAAGAAGGGTGAGCATGATGGTGGAAAAGGAGAAAGGTAAAAGGAACAGAGGAAAGATCTAGGAAGATAAGCTATAGATAGATGTTTAAACATAGGTGTGCACTTATCTAAATATATTAATTTATAAAAATAGAGTTAATGGCATATGTACAGGTACTGATATGTCAATACATTGAGCAAGTGGATGGACTTTGGGCCTCTGCTGAAGCCCTCCCTCAAAGCTAGAACACATTGTTCTAATCATCTGGCATTCTGTGATGCTCACCCTCCCTCCCAGACCAATAGCTGAAGACAAAATATTTGCACAAGCAAATGTGATGAAGAAAGCTAATGGTTCCCAGCTATCAAAAGATATAGCATCTGGGGTCTTAAAGGTTTGAAGTTAGATAGGTGGTCATCTAGCAGAGAAGCAGCAAGTCCATGTGGAAGAAGCATACCAGCCTGTGCGATCATGAGGTATCCACAGAATCAGGTAACAGGCTTCAGAAGACCCCAAACAAACAAATGAAACATATTGTTGAGAACAAGGGGAGTTCAAGCAGAGACCCAAAGCCCATCTGTAGACAATGGGGTATCCCCTCACAGAAGGGTTGCAAGGAAGGATGAGTCAACCAGGGTGCAGTATAGCATCAATGAAATACACAATATTCCTGATTCCTTGAGGCTCTCTCACCCCCTTTATCATGGCCCCAGTGCTGCCTTTCACGGAGAGCTACAGGTACAGATAAGAGCTCTGGACACACATAGTCCAGTTCAGATAAAACCCTCAAGAACAGAAATGGAAGTAGCGATACCAGGAAGGTAGGGGGCATGTGGGTAGAGGAAGGGGGAGTCAACCACAGGGGAAGGGAGACAGCAGTTGGTGTAAGATATAAAAATGATTTATACTTTATCAAGGGGTCACATAGTTGGGGGCGGGAAGGCAGATTAAAAAGAGCATCTGATAGCCAGGGCTCAAATAAAAAGTAAGTGTTTAGAAAATGATATATTGTTTTCATATATACATATAGGCTTGATACAATTGATGTATGGACTGTTATAAGAGTTGTAAAAGTCCACAGCAAAATGATCTTAAAAAATAAAAATTTCCACATAAAATATAGATATGTTAGGCACAAATTCCTTAGTTGAAATAAACTTATTGGTCATTTGGCTAAATATCCTTTGAATAACAGAGACAAATGGTATCACACTTATCATACAAAAGAACATTTCAACGTTAATCCTAAAGTACAATGCTGTCACTTGTTGGTAATATTCATATGCCTACAAGGAAGGTTAGTTCATATTATTATAATTCAAATGTACACACCAACCACTAAAGCCAAAGTTAAAGAAATTGAAAATTTCTACTAAAAAATGCAGTATGAAATTGATCAAACATGCAATAAAGATACATTGAAAGTTATTCATGATTGGTATGCAAAAATTAGAAATCAAAAAGGAAGGATATTCTGGTTGGAAAATAGTCCTTGGTGATAGAAACTATTCTCGAATTTCTGTAATGGAATTTTCCAAGATTAACAATTTATTCTTGCAAACACATTTTTCTTAGCAACAAAATTCATTAGATACATAGGCCTCACCAGAAGGAATTCACAACAATCAGTTTGACAACATCTGGGGAAAGAAATGGAAGAAAATCTAAATAGTAAATAAAACACAGATTGTATCTTTCTGGTATTTTGTTTTCAGTCAAGACTTATCTGACATCCTTCTTTGCTAAATCCTCTTTTGCAGCTAGCTTCTATTTTGGGTTGGTCCCTATCAAGGTACTGCTACAACCATTTTTTAAATACCCGCAGCAAAATTTTATTTTTCTGTGATCCTAATGATATTACTTGATGATTTCTGCATCCTCTTGAGTCCACTTTCGTTGGTATGGCCACAAATATGAATTTCTTTCAGTTGGTTTGCCAAGTAACTGTCTTCTAATATCCTGAGCACAGACAAGTTAGATAGAGACCCGCTTATAGAACACATCATCAATTGGTCTTATAGAAGCTTAAATTGAAGCTAAAAAGTAAAATAACCAAATCTAAAATTCGATGATAAATATATCTCACCTGAATCTAAAGATCAGCTATTAACACAATGAACATAAATGACTGACTGGATGAATGAGTTGTGGTATGACAGCAAGAACATCACACCTGGAGACAGGAAAAGGTCATTTGAAGGACAGCAAAGAAAGAAAATGATAAACCATGCCAGAAGAGACGCTGAAACTTGATCTTGAATGCAGAGAAGCTAAAGTGGCTCGAGTGAATGTTAAAAGCGTAACAGAAAATGCCAAAGAAGAGCTCAACAAGACAGAGTAATGTACTATAATGAAATGTGTACAGATCTCGTGTCAGAAAAGCAAAAGTGAGTATGTTTATAATATCTCAAGATGAAACATCTGAGGAAAAATGTCAGCCTCAAATTGTGGTACTCTACAGTATTCTATAGTCAAAATATTGAATTATGATAGAATCATTAAAAAAATGGAAAGATACATAGAGTCACTCTAACAAAGAATATTAGTCAATATTCAACTATGTCAATAGACAGCATATGATCAAGAAATAATATTGAAAGAAGAATGTCAAGTTGTACTGAAGGCATTGGTGAAAATCACAGCTCAAGAAAATTATGGAATATCAATGGAAATGTTTCAATAAAATCATACAGTTATGAAGGTGCTCACTTATTTTTCCTAAGAAATTTGGAAGACTGCAAGTTACTTGACTAGCCAATTGGAAAAGACCCTTCTTTGTGCCCATTCAAGAGAAATTTGAATGAATGGAAGGAAGAAATGGTCATTACTATGACAAAAAAATGTTGAAAATATGTCAAAAATTGTTGTAAAAGTGCTTTGGGTGGGATATCTTACTGATGTCAGATATATTTTGGCTGAATGAAGAGACCACCAGAATAACTGTGTTTTATTGACTTAGCAATGGCATTTGAATGTGTATGGCAGTCCATAGTAATTTCAATATTCTTTGCCAGCACCATAATTCAAATACATCTTACAAATGCATTCTGCAGTCTTCCATGTTCAATGTTCAACTTTCACAAGCCTATGAGGTATAACTAATAGTTGCCTCATCCAATTTTTAGGCCAAAACCAGTAATACCTTGACTTCTTGACCGATGTATATAGACATTTTGAATATCGTATTTCAACTTCTGTTTCCATACATTTATTGAGAATCAAGATCACAATGACTATGCTGTGGTGTTTCTACTCTATAGCAATTTTGACAATTTTTATATCATTAAAATAGTTCTCCCTTAATTTTATTAATTTGTAATTTGTAATCTGTATACTGACTGAATTGCAGAGGCATAAGAGCAAATTCTGTATAATATGTGGTATTACTTTATCAATGTGTGTTCATTTCTTTCAAAATTAATGTTATTTTTTGTGAAAAATAATATAATTCCTAAATATAAATTTACTTGATATTTTATACAATTATTTTCTGTTATCCTCTAAGAACAGAGTATATTCAAGAATATATTTATTAATGACAGCCTTTGACAAATATTTCAATGCCATGTCTTTTTTAAGAAAGAAAATTATATTTATATAAACTGTGTATTTATATATTTCTAATTTTTGTGCTACATATGAGGTAGAAAACAAATGTGGGCATTTATGATTTTGCCTTCTGAATCAAATGACAGAGCTGGAAAGTGTTAATAAAATATTTTAACTAAGTCAGTAGCTATGCAATTTTTAATTTTTAAACATGAGAAACAATACTGCAACAGCAGAGACAATTCTCTGGTTACTAAATGCACACAACACTTTTAAAACACAATTTTAATCTCACCTCTGACTTAGTTCATATCTCCTTACTCAGTTTGTCTTCCTGAAAGTAATGCCTCTGGCATTCACAGATCCCCTCACATCTCACTTCAATTATGAAGGGAAAAAAACAGAAATCCCCACAATGTCTTGTGGATCATGAAATGTTTGGCATCAGGATCAACTTATATCCTATTTTTGTTGGGCATATGAAGAGATTCACGAAGGAGCTGAAAATAACTTGAGGAACTAAACACTGGCCAAACCCTTAATATTTCTATCAATAATTCAGTAGGTCAGTGTTTGAACTCATATCCATCAAGGGGAAGGAATATTCAGTAATCAGCCTGCAATCTGGTGGTTAATTTAATAATGCCCATTGTGAGCAGAAACCAGTTAATTTAATTTCGGTAAGTATATGTGTAAGTTGAGTTCCTTGGGAATCCAGATTTGAGAAGTACGGTTAGCATTTAAAGCATAGCTTCTGATGCGGAAACGAAGAGAGTAAACGTGAGATACCATAACCATAAAGAAAAATAGAAAACACTATGAAGTTATGACAACACAGTGTGAAAGGTTAAATTAGAGCAAACGTATTTTTTGAAATGTGCATAAATTCTTGGATGTTATTAAAATATGGATTCGTTTTCATTTGAATTATATCGTGAATCAGCTAACAATATTTATGATTACTAATTATTCATGGGTCATCTATTTCAGTGATATAATTGGAATTGTCACAGTTGGAAGCTAATTCAATTTCAATGAAGAGCAAATATTATTAGTAAGATCCCTACAAATTTAATTATTTATATTTTTCACCCATAAGTATGAAATATTGTCAAGCATCAATTTAAAAGAAAATTAAAAAAAATTTTTTTAAAGAAAATTTAATGTTTTTTCACTTTTATTTCATAACGAATGTAATATTTGGATAATGTAATATGTGCTTTATTTTATAAAAACTCAATTAACTTTGAACAACAGTTTAAGTTCTATTGGATGTCTATCTTTTGCTGTTGCTTCATTATTATTTATTGAAAATAAACATTTGATTAGTATGTGATACTTTCAATTGTTTAAAATCAAACTAAAAACCATCATCAAATGTTGATCTTGTTTCAATGAGATAATATTTTACAATCTCAGTAAGTAAATGACTTACAATATGGTGAATTTTCCTTGGAATGCAACAGTTAAAAAAAGAAAGTTACCAGTTCTGTATCGTGATGATTTAGCATTAAGGAAATTGTGTCGAAGCCATACCTAACCTCCTGCACAAAATAGAATTTAGCTTTACATTTGAACAAGGATGATTTCTGAGTGGGAGACATGCCTCTATTTCCAACTTATGGTATTTGGCTTCATGTAGACACCAGTCATCCTTTCCAGAACACTGTACCACTCTGCCGAGCGTGACAATTTATTGTATTGGCCACACAGAACGCAGCAGAAAATACAATGATGGGGTTTATTAGGCAGGCAAGTTATCCAAACACGTCACCATTATGGACAGTGATCTCGCCACGGTTTCTGAGACTGCTATTGCTTACTGGAGCAGAAAGCCCTCTGTCTGCAGAGCTGCTGGTGGGTTCCAACTTCTGACCTTGAGAATCACAGCTCAGTGCATATCCACTACGCCACCAGGGCTCCCCAGGGAATTTATCAGGTGAATCCAAATCAGAATCAGAAAGCATTTATTTGCCTTTATCCTTCACCATGCTGTTCCTCAGCCTCTTAGCCATGTCCCTTGGCCTCACCTTACTCAGCCCTCGGGCCTCCGTTACAAATATCCTCTCACGCTAATAAAATACAGAAGGCATTCCACGCTGCAAGCTAGAATCCTCACTGCAGGCTTTCAGGTTTACTCCTTCTGTGAGCTGGGAAACAAGTGGTTCTGTTTCATGGTCACGGCTGTCATAGCTTTTTCTTCATGGTCTTCTCTGACACCACTCCTCCCTGCAGGGATTCCAGACAATCTGGCTGTTCCTTCTGATGTTCAAGGTGTTCTCTCTCTTCCTGCTGTTGAAATACCCAAGGGGAAGGCAAAACTGACCAATCCCTTCATGTAAATTCTCTACCCCTTATTTGCATGCTACCATTCAGTCATTTGGTGAAAGTTAGAAAGAGTATTAGTAGAAGAACCATATCAACCTATTTATATTTTAGTATATGCTTTCATTCTTATTAAATGAAAAAATACACTTGAAAAGCCAAGCGTTAAAAATGTAGTGGGGACAAAATGGTGATATAGTAATATGAAAATAACACAACATGTTTATTGGAGTCTTTGTCTTAGATTTTACATATGCCATTTTGCTAACTATTTATTTGGGAGAAAGGACTCCTGTAAGAAATATTATTTTGATAAAAATAAAAGTAGTTGATAACTTTTATGTCAAAAAGTTATATCTATAACTAAACAAAAAGAAACACGATTTATCTAAATAATTTGTATTTATGAAAAAAATCAAACAAGTGCTTCCTTTTTTTACAAATTAGGAATATTCTCATTAATATCTAGATGTACAGGAATTCAAATGTGGGTTAATGGAAAACTCTATACATATTGTTCTGTGAATCCTTAAATAGCAAAAATATATTATTGGGTAAGTCTGAAAAGAAGACTGAGACAAAAATCTTCAAACATGTTTAATTTACAGATCTCATGATATTTAATAAATATAATATAATATGAATTTATATAAATATAAAGACACCTATAATCAGAGGGGGAAATAGATGTATTAAAACACAATATAAGTAGAATGAAAAATGAGAAGTGTAAAATAAACAAGAAAATTAAATATGAGGAGTAAATATTTATTTTTAAATTAAAATCATTAAGAGAAAAGGAGAAGTGATTTCTGCAATAAAGGAGTAGAGTTAGATTTTAGGAAAATATAAAAGGGAGTCATTCTCAATAACTGGAAAGCTATGTGAGCAAAAATATATAAAAATAAAGTACATATTTTGTATTTATATTTTCATAATTTCTATAGTGAATTTTGAATTGTTTTTAAGATTACTGAATTAAAGAGTAACAGGCAAAATGAAAATACTGACTGTTTTATACTCTCAAGGTGTTCCTTGATTGATCAACTTGATTATATAACGAATTACCAGTTTCTAATTGTCACTGAAGGAGGCCTGTTGGTGTAGTGGTTATGTGTTGGGCTGCTATCCACAAGGTCCACAGTTTGAATCCACCAGTGGCTCTATGGGGACAAAAATCAGGCTTTCTACTCCTGTAAAGAGTTGCAGTCACAGAAACTCACAGGGTGATTGTGAATTGGTATAACTTGATGGTAGTGTGTTTATGGGTTTTGTTTGTTTGGTTGGTTGTGAGTTACCATTGAATGTCAGAGTAGAGGTGTGCTCCGTAAGTTTTTAAATGGCTGATTTTGCTGTTGTTGTTGAAGTAACTTACCTGACTTTCCTTCCAAGATGTGTCTAGATGGATTCAAACTGACAGTCTTTCAGTTAGCAGTCTAATGTGTTAACCATTTGCGCTGGCTACAGACACCATATAAGAAATGCAAAATAATAAATAAGTGGTATATTGACTATGTACACAAATTAAATATTATTATTTTTAGAAAGTTCTATACACTAGTCACTGCTTTAAGCTTGGTCTATGCTGTCATTAATAAATGGGTCCTTGTCCTCATAAAGATTTTAATTATAGTTATTATTTTTCTCAATTGTTTGACCCAGAAACATGGTACCTGTAGACAAATAAGGCTGCCCTGTTGGATTCAGGCAACAGCAACTTAGAGCAATAATTGAGATATGATATTCAAAAATATTTTCACAGATTTTTAATTCTGAAGAATATATTGCTGTGCCTCGAGGAATTTCCAAAGAAAATGAAAGATTGTGTTTATGCTATTCTAATTTCTAGCTCCATTGAACAATAAACTATTATGATCATAAATGGTGGAGAGACTTTGATTGTGATTGGATTCTGACATGTGACCAATTTCCAGATTCGACCTTTCATAAATTGCTTGACTTGCAGTGCCTCAGTTACTATCTTTCTAAAATAGAAATAATATAGATGCCAAGCTTATGAATTAATATATGAAAATTCACATATAAATATTTGACACAGAGAATGTAATATTTAAGTTCTAGTCAACATAATAAAAATACACTGATTCATAAAATAACAATACATTAATAGTAATAACAATAACTTTCTCCTGCTTGAAAGCCTCTCATGGTGTAATGGTTGCACATTGCACTGCGGTCCTCATAGTTGGCAGTTCAAAGCCATGAGCCGCTAGCAGGGAAAAAGACAGGGCTTTCTTCTGTAAACAGTGTATTGCTCTGAGGCCGCATTGACTTTTTGTAGAAAATCTCTCTATACTGTAGTCTTAAAACTCGTGCATAGAAGTACAGGGACATTGATTTCTTGGATATGTACTTCTATTTTATTTTACATTTAATCCCCATTCTTCATCCCAATCAGATGTTTCTAATTCCATCAAATGAGCAACTAGCTCCATCAATCCAATTTCATTTCAGGAGTTCATGAATAGTTCATGAATAGTACCTGCCCCTGTGCTAATGTAGAGGTTGAGATGTTCAATGTAGTCAGAAATTCCTCAGGTGAAAGATTTGGTGATCTAATTTCAAAACTCAGCCATGGGTACCCCACGGATCATCATTCATGTGATTTTAACAGTGGTTCTCTAAATTAAATGATGATAGTCCATTGGTACTAACAATCATCCTCATCACAGAGATCCGAAGCTATGAGGAAATTGGTGTCTATGATCTTTTCAGATCGTGTTTTCCCTGGGTTGAGTAAAGTCGGTATACACACTTCTGCAGTACATAGCCTTGCCTCAGAGTCTGTGCTTTTCTGTACACATTCCAAAATAAATAAACACTATCATGCTTTCATGAATTACTTAGAGGTATTTTATTGATTAGAAAAATCTGTATTTGAATATTATGCTAATGATTTTAGATAGCATAAAATTTGTATTTTGTATTCTATTAATTGAAGACAGACCAGATAAATGATATTTTTTCAACTCTGCTCTTCAATTTCCAATGACACATGCATTAGAAAAGAAGTGGTCATTGGATAGTTTAAAATGTCTCCTTCCATGATTGACTAGCTTAAACTTCCCTTACTAACAATTGTCATCTACTTTTATCCAGTGATGGGCACACTTAGGAGTAAAGGGGTTGAGTGAGGGGAAGCATTAGAAGAAAAGATACATAAGAGGAAAAACAAACCCTAATTATTCAAAGGCTTGAGAATAAGTGAAATTATATAAAATGAATAAAGAAACAAAAAAAATAGAAAGCTAATTTTAAAAACATTGCTTAAATATCCTGGAAACCCTTACTAAGCAAAATGAGTTAGGGGCAAAAAAACCAAAACCTGGTCTTCTTCATTTTAGCAGCGAATGTGTTTCTATTCTCTCCCAAAGAGTTGGGCTTGTCCCCTACTTTTATTTATTAATTAATAGTTTTGTTGACATGTGATTCACACATCACACAATTCAATGGTTCAATCACATCAAAAAGAAGTGTGCAATCATTGCCACAATCAATTTTACAACATTTTCTTTGTTCTTGTTCTCATTGTACTTAGCTCCCCTTTTCCCCCAGTTTCCCCAGTCTCATGGAACTCTTAATCCCTTACTGCCTCTGTAAGATCTACCTATCCCGTATTTCATATACAGAAAAATACTAAAAGCAAAAAAAAAAACCAACGGACCAATTAAAACAGATAAAACCTCAACCAAAAAGAAAACTAAAAATATTAAAAATGAGAGCAAATTTAAAATGGGTCAAAGGGAAGATCAAATGAAAAGGTGTTAAACTTGAACCTAACTGCATCTGCAATAAGCCACTTTCCAATGCCTTCCCCATGATAACAAAGCTATTCGTAGCCCTGGGCTATGGTCAGAGGGGATTCACCAGAGGCTTAATCCATGTGTATTTCCCTACTTTTTTTTTTTAACTGAAACAACTTTAAGTCGGGTCAAAAAACGATCTAATTTTACCTTAACTATTTCTGTCTTAATCAATTTTACAATGTTCTCTGTCTGGTAACAAGGCTATTCTGTTAAATGACGTTTACCCTGAATACCAGTCTACCAAATGTCCTGTCTACCAAATCATTGTTCAATAGTTTATGTACAAATATCCTGTCTACCAAATCATTGTTCAATAGTTTATGTACAAATATCCTGTCTACCAAATCATTGTTCAATAGTTTAAGTACTAATGTATATCATTTAGAAGTTAAATCAGGACAAATATTATAAGGCGTTTTGTCTCAATGGACTCTCAAATGAATACCATTTCACAAGTATAATTTATATTTAAATTTACTGCCATCATGCCTTTTCTGACTGATAGCTACTCTATAGGACAAAGTAGAACCTTATGGAAACAAGGCAACCTCATTTTTCAAATATAAAAATATCATCTCTTCAACCTTAATTTCCCAGGATGCTGAGAATGGGAAAATCAGAGGATAAGGTGTTACATTCTGGAAATGCTGGGATATTCCTAACTTTCCTATTACTCAATGACAAGATAGAAATAATTTGTATTGCTAACCCATATTTCTTTCTATTTCATTTTTCTTTGCCTCTCTCTGGATCTATTTTATATTTGAAATTATTCATGGTTTGAAGATCAATTTCTAAGGCTTTCTATGCCCCAACATTTTTTATTATGTTATACAAATTTTATGCTACCTAAATAATGAACATAATGTCTAAATACAGATATTTGTAATCTACATAATTCTGATAAATGATTAATTAAAGCATAATAGGGCTTACTTATGAATTCTGATATTTTGTAAGGCATTTAGAAAGTTTTTCAAATAGTTATAATGAAATAGTATGAATAGAGGTGACTTTAAGTGGTATCTATTTATATACTTCGTATATTTAGCATGATCTAATGTCCAATTGAAACGCAGGAGTGCCTTACTTAACTTAAAGAAAGGAGTCCTGGTTGCGTGATGGATTATACACTGAGCTGCTGACCGCAAGAGTAGTGGTTCAACCCATCAGCTGATCAAGAGTAGTGGTTCAACCCATCAGCTGATCAAGAGTAGTGGTTCAACCCATCAGCTGATCTTCGGGGGGAAACGAGACTGCCTTGCTCCCCCAAGCTTCTACTTTGTTCTGCAGAGTAGCTGTTAGTCAGAATAGGCACAATGGTGGGGAATCTTTGTATATTTTTACACTGGTGACTTTTTGTTCTCTAAGAGCTATGTCAAAGGTTTACTCTTGATTGTATCTTCAATCAGCTTTATGAGTTAATGTTTTCCTTTTCTTTGGAATAGAGGTGAAAATATTAATAAATTAATTGCCAAAACTATTTCTACTTGGAAGCCATTGATATTTTTTGTGAGGAAGATGCAGATGGAAAAAGAGAAAGGGAAAGGGAAGAAAAAATGTGGAAAACAAGAAGTTAAAAGAAAAGAGAAGACATACTTTATTTATAAATATATGCATCTAATAATACTTCTATTTGTGACAGAAAACATTAAACATATTGATATTAGCCCATTTGATTATTCATTAATGCAAATTTTATTGAATGCTTACCATATTTCGGGCATTCTGCAGGATGACAGGAATACGGAATGTACTCATTATAAGGCAGTACTTTATTGGGAACACTAACAAGTCCTTTGGCAACACTAATATTGTGTCATGCATGCTTTAATAAGCAGAAAGCCAGCTTCTAATGGAGTACACAGAGGGACACTCTTTCAGTTCTGTAAGTCAGACTTCAAATACAGGTAATCAAGATGTCAGAAAGGCTAGATTTCTTTCTGGAAGTTCTAGGAGAAAATTCATCTCCTTGGCAAAATTCCATTCCTTTCAGTGGTTGAATAAAAGACTCCAATTTCTTGCTGTTTGCCAACTGAGGGTCTACCGGACTCCATGTCCTTAGTACCTAGTTCTCTTCTTTTTTCCCCCAACTAGCAATTCCAGGTCAAGTCCACCTGACATTGTTCTTGAAAACTCACACCTTTTCCTTCCTCATCCACTTTCAAGGACTAACGTGTATAGATTAGGTTTGCCCAAGTGGTCTCCTTTAATTTCACTACCTCAATGTCTTCAAACTTAATCATGCTTGCATTTTGTACCATGTAAGATAGCATTCACAGGTACTAAGAATTAGGGCATGGGCATGTTTGGGGAGGTAATTATTCCTTGCACCATAGATAGTTAATCCAGAGTGCAGCAATCAGGATTATGCAGGCAGGGGAGAAGTCGAGGTAGGCTTCTGAAAGAACTCCAAAAGGAATAAGCTAAATTTCTAGCAAGAAATAAGGATTTCTTTGGAAAAAACAAAATGAGTTCAGCAAAAACAAGAATGAGGTTTGTTTCTGAGTCAGAGAAATGACAGTCTGTAAAGACGTATCTTGATTTTACCATGTGATGACAGCTGCAGGGAGCAGCTCAAGAATTTAAAGGTTTGCGGGATTCCAATGCTGTGCTTTCACATCTGAGCTATTTCTTTCTAAAAAATAGCAGAACATCACTAAAATTTTAGAAGCAAAGCAATACCACACGTGCATTTTATTAAGATCAATAACTGGTAGCAGTGCTAAAGCGACATGCAAGGGCATTTCAAAGCTGGAGAGAGGAAATGTTTGGAGGAGACGAGAAACAATATGACCTGATCCTAGGCAACAGGGGTAACGAAATTGAAGGTGGGTAAAATTGGAAAGATTTTAAGTAAATAGAAGTGATTGAACTTGAAGTAAAACTGAATGCGGTGATATAATAAAAGGAGAACAAAGAGGGATTTCAAAATTTTGACTTCAGAAGTTGATGGCATGACTTAAGCAAGCACATGAATCTCCAGTGAATTCCGACTCACAGTGACCTCAGAGAAGAGAGTCGACTTCCCTGAGGATATCTAAAGCTGTAAGCTTTGTGGAGGCAGTCGCCCCTATCTTAATCCCATGCGGTAAAACCATTGATTCATTTAGTTGAACGTATTCTCAAAGAATCATTATAACGAAAACTAAAAAGGTCGATTTACCGTGTGATAGTTTGGCTTGGCTACCCCACACTAAAACTTCAACTACAACTGAGAACATTGTCCAAAGATGTAGTTCAATTCTTAGCGACCGCATACCATTACTTATGAGGATTAATATTGCACTATTTTTCTATAAATCCAAAGGACATAGAAATTCAATGTATAAAACTATAATTTCTAAGGATAAAAAGGAACAGAAGACACACTGTCAATTAACAAGAACATCTTTGGTGTCTATGAATCAGACCAAGGGGGGAACCGATTACACGATTACAAGGATCTACAGGTAGCCTCCTCCTTGGGGCATGGACAGCGGAAGAGTGGGTGAAAGGAGACGTCAGACAGTGTAAGATATGACAAAATAATAACAATTTATAAATTATCAAGGGTTTGTGAGGGAGGGGGGAGCAGAGAGGGAAGGGGAAACGTGAAGAGCTGATACCAAAGGCTCAAGTGGAAAGCAAGTGTTTTGAGAATGATGATGCCAACAAATGCACAAATGTGCTTGACATAATGGATGGATGCATGGATTGTGATTAAGAGTTGTACGAGCCCCGAATAAAATGATTTTTTTTAAACTGCAAAAAAAAAAAGTATATAATGCATGTTAAAGCATAAAAATTTGTTGGCCATCTGGGATTTATTATGGTTTAAAAAAAGACATTTTTCAATTTCATCATTTCCACTGGTATTTTAGAAACATAATTCTACTTCTGTCCATGACAAATTTTAAAAACACTCCTGTAAAACAATTCCAATATTATCTTGGTTTCCGTTGCTAGTGTCCACTAAATGTAAGTGAGCTCCTTGACTACATGACTCAGGGTAGGGAAAAACAGGGATTGACTTAGTCTGGAACCTATTGTCACTGCCCTAGAATACTTTTAAGGTTCCAATCTAATAATTATTAAAGCTATTTTAAAGATGCTCCTACTTGAAGTAATCAAATAATGAAGAAATATTAGCTATTTCTAATATAAATATTAGAATATTTTTAATATGCTGTAATATCTAATTACTAGATGTTAGAAATATGAGATACAGTTATAAAATATATAGACTCAAAATAAAATTAAAATATATATTACAAACTATATATATGTGTGTGTATATATATACATATATATATATATATACAAAAAAGGCAAAGTTTCTTGCTATATCCTTAATCTGAGTCTAAATATTTCTTATGGTGATTTTTCCATCTCTCTGTTGATGCCTTTGAATTATGATGTTGTGAGGAATATTGAAAGCACTGTAGAATTTTAGAAGAAAAAACAAATCTGTCCCAGAAGTGCAGTCAGGATATTCTTTCGAATTTGGGTGATGAGAATTTTTCTCATGTCCTTCGGACATTTTATCAGAAGGATATATTCAATGATAGAAGGGTAACATGCTTCCTAAGGCAGAGAGTCAATGATCAAGAGACACACGCCATAATGAACTGCAGTAGGCTTAAAAGTAGGAAGAATTGTGAGCATGTTACAGGACTGGACAGTCTTTTCTTCTTTCATACACAGGGTCGATATTCAGAATCCATTTGAGGCACCTAAAGAGCTCTGGTGAACTGGTTGAATTGAACAAGGTGTGCAGTACAAAACCATCCGATGCTCTGTGGAAGAAAGATGAGGCTGCCTGTTCCAGGAGATTAAGAGTTTTATAAAAGGTATATAGGATCATAAGGAGGTGTAACAGACATGATGGTAGTGGGCTTGTGAGGGTTTAATACCAGCAACCATAACCCTTCCCTGACGCATTCTGGCTCTCTGATTTGGACAATTTAAAGTTGCTACTTTTTGTATCCTGGAGGGATTAAACCACACCCCTTTTAAATGTTCTTTGAGTTTGGGAAACAAAAGGAAATCATAAGGGGCAAGATTAAGGCTGTAAAACAGATGGATTACAGTTTCCCCAGAAAAAATCTCAGCGGGCAGCCTGTGCTACTCTCCGAGAATAAGCAGGTGCATTAATTTGATGGGGAAAATACCTCATTGCAAATTTCCTGTCCTTTTTCTCGCCAATTTAGTTTTCATTTTTCTTGAATTTTTCCCATATTATATCTTTGTGATGCAACTGAGTCATTGAAGAGAAATATATAAAGACGACCCTTTGGAAACCCTAAAGGAAAAAAAAATATCTGCCTTATCCTCATGCGTTGATTTCTTTTTTCAGCTAATTGTTTTGCCTTGAATTTAATTGATTTCGATCACCTTAGAAGTCACTGTTTAATTAGAGTTTTGTTGTGCGCATTTGTGTATGTGCAGATACGTTCACACACAATAAAAAGATCTCATTCTTTTAGCAGTGAAACAATGTTCCCGACCCACCCCCACCTCGCTGGATGCATGACTGTTGTAAACAATTCTCTTGGGTTGCATGAATTCTGCCTTTCTTATAAATTGAGACACAAAAATTCCGTTTCAAACTATTCTTAAAAAGAATATTTGTATAGCAAACAGCTTTGGGTGGTAGAAATACAACACTAAAGAAATGACATCCTTACTGTCTAGTAATGTATATTTGCATTCTCTGAAACCTGTCCATCTTGGAAGAAGTAAGACCAGAGTGCTCCTTAGAGGCAAAGATAGCAAGACTTTGTCCTATGTCCTTTGGACACGTGTTCAGGAGAGACCAGTCTCTGGTGAAGGGCATCATGTTTGGTAAAGTAGAGGGGCAGAGAAAGAGAGAATGGCCTTCCAGGAGAAGAAGGACTGACACATTGCTGCCACAATGGGCTCAGGTATAGGAGTAGTAGTGAGGATGGCATAGGACCAGACCATGTTTCTTTCTGTTGCACATAGGCTCTCTATGGGTTGGATCCAACTCCATGACAGCTAACAACAACAAACAAACCACTTCTTATGCAACCCACTGCTTTTGCATGCATGTCCTTGTAAGATAATGTAGAAACTGGCTCTTATCATAAAAAGCAAACTGAGTTCAAGAGGGTGCAATCTACAAGAGAAAACGTATATACAAAAGAGACAGACAAAAGGCTGGGCACAGGGGTACCAGCAGTATAGACACTCCAGGGTCCAGAGCTTTATTAGGGGCAGGCTCATATAGTCTTTAGGTACATAGCCAGGATGCTCATGCCAGGATCACACAAAGGTCAATTTACTATTCTTGAGGCATACAAAGAAGTATTAACACTTCAGTAGAGTTATACACAGACAAAGGTTGGAATATGAAGAAACAAATACATTTGCAGGTGGCTGCTTTCTGCAGCCTCAGCCAGGGAACACAGAGCAAAATGTCTGTTTAGCCCAGGCCAGGAGGTATGCCAGCTGTTTCTTCATCAGCTTTCTCCCGCAAGTCCTGACTGTCTTTACATGACTCTTTTGAAATCTGGTCTAGGAAAACAAAAGTGAGTAGAGCCTGATCGTCTAACTACTATTAGTGAAGTGACTAAAGCCTTTTGTCTCTGACCCACTGCGTCATGTGTTCTGACAGCACCACCACCACATTTTAACTACCATTTTATCTTGAAATTAGAGTAAAATTTTAGATCATCCCTAGTTCATCCCAGTTTGGGCAGTAACTAAGGGCTGTTGACAAAGACATTGTCTTGTGGAATATAAAAACTGAGTACCTTATGGACTGCTAACAAAAGTAGATGGGACTCAAGATTATACATTGACAAAGTTATATGGCTATCCTGCCAAAAAAAAAAAAAAAAAAGGTTGTTCACGTTGTTAAATTTTAATGAGGATGAGGTAGGAAGTAATTGGAAGGTGGGCATTGAATAAAAGTGTCAATGACAAATGCAAGGATGATACATTCAATTTTCAAATCTTCTTACACCCAAGAAGACATTATCACACATTCTGACCCCATGGGTGCACCATGAGGACATATGCACGTACAGTGACCATGAAGGGGGTGCCATTTGCAACCACGATGGGTAAAGCCAAATCAATCAGCACTTTATAAAGAAAACTTCGCATAGTTGACATGAGAAAGAATACGTGTACAATATTTATTAAAAGCTAATTGGATAACCTGGATCATCTTTGCCTCAATTCCTCCAGCAATCTATTAAATAAGACTTAAATTCATTGTACAGAAAGGAAAATACTAGGGAACTTCAAAAAGTTTGGGAAATAATTCCATTATACTTTTGCTCTATTTTTCACATGAAAATTTTGAAGATCCCTCATGGATTAGAGTTATTGATGTGATCATACTTCTTATAATGCTGCGTTAGGAGTCATCGGTGGAGATTTTTTTGAGATAGTTAAATCCCCATAGGACATAATATAAAACAAATTTGTTAGACTATGTGGTAAGAGTAGGATTTGTGATGAACCATGTTGGAATTCAGATGCTGACAGCATCTGTATCTCACAAATGGCTACCACTGCCTTATGGATTACTCGTAATACCAGAAACAGCATCATATCCACTATTATGTACTGGGCAAGCAGTTAAGTAGTATATCTTTCTGACACAGAATTTATAACTAAACAGCAGCTTTAGGACGAGACAACATTTCAAAATTGAAAAAAATTGCAGCGAGCATTTTTTAAAATATTGCAGCATCATAGAGGTCAATTGCTCATGCCTGTAACCAATATATACACTAAATCAAACCTTTGGCATCTGAAAGTGAAGGTTTATTACAAGTTTTGTTTTAATCAAAACAGGACACACCGCTTTAGAAGGGAAAAGAGGAATTTAGAACCTGAGAAATACGGGAGAAAGAAAATTTGCATTTCCATTATATACATAGTATTTATTTATTCATTTATAATGTATATTCAGAGTCTTCATTTATAGATTTTCTCATAAAGAGAAATTACATCATGCATCTCTCCCTAAGTATTGCAAAAAACATGGACCATTTGGCCTCATGTACGTTTCCAGATGTTTACAACAATTTCCCTTGAATTTAACAAGTAGTCTCTCAGCAAAGGATAAACTTGGCTTCTGCATTTCGCAAGGAAAGCCTATGCATATCTCTCTGTATTTTTCCCCCACCTAAATTCCTAAAGTAATTTTCTAAAGATTAGTAACCACTGACCGATATAGATTGTATTTGTGGAGATCAAATAAACATGAATATATATGTATACATATATATATATATATATATATCCCAAAATAGCTATGTTGGAACTACTGTCAACCTATATTGCTGACTGATGAAAGTCTCAATTGAGAGCTTAACAACAGTAAAGAATTCAGTGGGAAAATTCAGAAAAGCAGATTTCCATCAATATTCCTTTCTCCCCCCAGTAAAAATCCAACTACTAACACCATAAACATTTTTAAAATTTTGCTTTTGATTCAGCCTCTCATAAAACCATACTTGATTTAGTACAAAAATTATGCAATTGGTCTCTGTGGTCCAAGTATTGTCGTCTGAAACCTACACTGAGTTCTGCTGGGAAATGGAATACATTGTTCCAGAAAAAAAACAGTCATCATTTAGCCTCCATTTCACAGGCTTCAGCATGGCCTGCATCTTTCCTGACTGAACACCAAATATGTCATCTTGCTTCCCAAATATGTCATGTTCCTCCTTTGCTTTGTCTCTGGTTGCTGTTCATGCCTATACTTTTGTTTAATGTATAATCCATAATCTATCATTTTTGCTAGCATTCTACTGCCTTTTATGTCTTACTTTGGATGCCACTTACAATTGGAAGCCTCAGTCTTTTACAGCTTCTCATGTTCCTTTATTGTAACCATCATTAGGTTTTGTTACCTTACTCTATTTATTTGTCATAGCGCTAAAGAAATGATCTTTTTCTTCCAGTGAAACTACATTTGAAACAAACAATACACAGTGTGATATTCAATAAATAAATAGAAACCCAATAAATTGTTGCTAAATTAAGTAAAGTATTTCTACATTATTATTTCAGTTAAATAAATTATGAATAATTTCATCAATGGAAAAAAGTAATCTAAAATACGAAAGCAAACCATATCATTTCAGTGATGATAATTTAGTTGTTCCTTTTGTATTCTTGTTTAAGTAGCACTGGTGGTACAGTTATCATGTACTCTGCATGTAACAGGAAGGTCTGCATATCAAACTCATCAGCTACTCCATGGGAAAGGATGGAGCAGTTTGCTTTGGTAAATATTATGAGGTTGCTAATCCAATGGACAATTCTCTTCTGCTCTACAATGGATGCTATGCTTCAAAATCAACATGATGACAATGGGTTATTATAGTACATTTGTGTCAATATTACTTATGCAAGATTACCTGTAAGACAATGTACTTAAGCTTTTTGAGTGAATGAATAATGCATATTCTTTTACACACAATTAACAATTAGGTTTTAAGATTACTTAGCTGTCATTTTGAAAAGAGCACAAACCCAGAATAAGCAGATAAGTATAAAAGTTGCTCAGATCTTCAGAAAGCATGAACTGTCTTGTGGGTTTACCTGACATGCAAAAACTAAGATAAAGTGAAAGAGGAAGGAAATAAATGGGGCATTAAAATATAGCTGATGAGACCCACATGTGTAACACAATATTGAAGCAAAAGCCAAAGAACCAACACTACCAAGCACAACAGTCATTATAAAGATAAGATCCACAGAGGAGGGTATTGACAAAATAATACACAATGAATAAATAAACAGAACAAATAGAGCGTCAGAAAGCAAACAAACGAAAGAACACTGCCATCCAATTGAATCTGATTCATAAAGACCTCACAAAGCGTTTCCAAGAGTGCAAATCTTTACAGGAACAGACAGCATCGATTTACTCTAACAGAGAGGCGAGTGGGTTGGATCCACTGAAGTTTGAGTTAGCTGCCAATGCCTATCTCAGAGTGTCACCAGGGCTCCAGGTGTGCACAAATATGAACAACTGATTTTTGACAAAGGAACAATGGTGATATAATAGATTTATCAACCAGTTGTTTTGACAATGGATATCCAAATGTCAGAAAGGAAAACAAACAAATGAATCTAGATGCCAATTTCATAAAAATTAACTAGAAATTGACTGCAGAACTAAATGTAAAACACATGACTGTGCAAGTTGTTGAAAATAACAAAAGAAAATGTAGATTTTCTTGGATTTGGATAGAACATTAAAAACATGATACATTAAAGATACATTAAGTGATTAGTTAGACTACATTGAAATTAGAGACATTATTCTAAAAGCACTGTTTAAAACAATGAAAAGCAAGCTATTACTTGGGAGAAACCAATTGCAAAGCACATTCCTGGTAAAGAGAGGTGCTGGACTCACATATACAAAGGGCTCAGCAACAATAAAACGATGTGTGCAGCTGTAAGGAAGTCCAAAGAAGAACCAGTGCATTTGAATTCTGATGCTGGCGAACACTATTGAAAGTACCATGGACTAGAGAAAGGACCAGACACATTTGTCTCAGAAGAAGTACACACAAGAAGAGGGAGACTCCTTTCACGTAATTTGAACATGTTGTTAGGAGAGATCAGTCACTGCTGAAAGACATCATGTTTCATAAAGTCTGAGGGGGAGGAAAAAGAGGAAGGCCCCCATCACGACAGGGACGGTTTCACTCTGCTGCGTAGCCACTCTGAGTCAGAACTAACTCCGTGGCACCTAACATCAAAAACAACTGTTTTACAATCAGCAAAATCACTGAGCAAGTACTGTATCCCCCAAAAGAGAAAGATAGTTGGGAAAATAAACATAAAATGATGCACCAGATTCTATATCTTTTTTTTTTTAACATTTTATTAGGGGCTCATACAACTGTTATTCCAATCCATACACACATCAATTGTGTAAAGCACATTTGTACATCGTTTC
>NW_022111301.1:2426586-2467143 GCF_000313985.2 Echinops telfairi | reverse complement strand
GCCTACTAATGGGCTTTGGATCTCCACTCCGCACTCCCCCCATCATTCACTATGGTAAGATTTTTTGTTCTGATGATGCCTTATACCTGATCCTATATCTTATAATAAGATTCTATATCTTATAATAGCCAGGCACCGTCAGCTTTCTAAGCCAAATTTGTTTAAGCCACATATTAGAATAACCCTTCTTGTAATAAGGTCTTGTACTAAGTAAGATTTAAGTAGAGGTTCAAAGTCCATCTGCTTTCTTGTTGTATTTACATATATAGACATACCTAGACAAATACACCTATCTTTATATGTTTATATAATTATATATTTCTATATTTATACATATATATAAATAAGTTTTACTTTCTTCTTCTTTCCTCTTTTTTGTTTTTCTTTTCTCCTACTCCACTATCATGATAACCCATAGTTCACCTCTCAGTAATTCCTCTCAGATACATTTCAATTGAACAAGTACAATCAGAAACACTACACCGTCCTCACTGTCAATTTTAGAATCCCTGTCCTGTTGTTATTGGGTCACCACTCACCTTCCACTTCCTCTTCCCCTCCCATCTGAGGTCTTAAAGGTTTGAAGTTAAACAAGAGGCTAACGAGTAGGGAAGCAACAATGCCCATATGGAAGAAGCACACCAGTCTATGTAATCATGAGTTGCCGGTGGGAATAGGTATCAGAAGTTCAAAAACAAGCAATCAGATTGACAAGAAGGAGTGTGGACAAAATGAAGACCCCCAAACCCACCTGTATAATAATTGGACAGTCCCTCACAGTAGGACCACAAGAAAGTGATGGTAAATCTGGGCTGCAGTATAGCACTGATGAAACACATAGCTATGCTCTAGTTCTTTAATATTTCCTCCCCTTACTATTATGGTCTTCTTTTTTTAAAAAATTTATTTTATTATTATTATTTTTAATCGTTTTATTAGGGGCTCATACAATTCTTATCAAAATCCATACATACATCAATTCTGTAAAGCATATTTGTACATTCATTGCCCTCATCATTCTTTTTTTTCTTTTTTAGACCTCATTAATCTTCTTAGACCTGCATATGTTCATTTGCATAGTTAAGATAGTTCATAGTTAGATGCATGAAACCATGATAGATAACCCTTCAGAAACAGTAACTGGAGTAATGATCCCTGAGGGTGCAGGAAGGTGGGGGGCGGGGGAGAGCTCTTGGCAATGATGACTGTATAATCCCACTTGAGGGAAACAAATAACAGAATTGCAGGTGAATGGAAACATTGGATAGTGTAAGATAGAGCAAAATAATAATAATAGTTCCTGCGGGGTATGGTGGAGGGTGTAGTGTTCCTGGTTGTACTTGTTCAGTTGAAATGTATCTGAGAGGAATCACTGAGAAGAGAACTATGAGTTATCATCATCATGTGGCAGGAGGAGAGAAAAAAATAAAAAGCAGAAAGAACTTGAATTAGAAAACCAAAAAAGAAAAGGCTTAACATAATTTAAATTAAAAGAACTCAAGAAAACATTCAACTCTCACATTGTAATATTGAAAGGTTCTATGGTAAAAATATTGAATGATGGTGGAAGCAGCAAAGGAAGATGAAAGGAATATACGGCGTCACTATAACAAAAGAACTATTCAACATTCCATCATTTCAGGAGGTAGCAAATGAGCAGGAACCAATGGTGCTGAAGGAAGAAATCCAAATGGCACTGAAAGCATTCGCCAAAGCATAATGGAAAATGACTGAAAATTGTCAACAAGCTGATGAAGCACTCATATATATATATATATATATATATATATATATATATATATATATTCAGGAAATTTGGAAGACAGCTACTTGGCCAACTGACAGGAAGTGATCCATATTTTTACCCATTCCAAACAAAAGAGACCCAAGGGAATGCTTAAACATTATTGATATCACATGCAAGTAATATTTTGCTGAAGAAAATCCAGTATTTGCAGTGGTGCAATGACAGGGAGCTACCAGAAGTTCAGGCCTGATTCAGAAAAGGACATGGAACAAGGGACACCATGATGTCCAATGGCTGAAGGCAGAGAATACCAAAAAGATGGTCCTTTGTGTTTTATTGACTGTGCCAAGGCATTCAACAGAGTGAACCAAAATAAACTGCGGATCACCTTGAGATGGATGGAAATTCTGGAACACTTCATTGTGCTTGTTCTGAATTTGTACAGGGACCAAAAGGCAACTGTGTGAACAAAACACTGCCATATTGCATGGTTTAAAATCTGGAAAGGTGTATTTCAGAGTTGCACCCTCTTACCATACTTGTTCAAACTATATGCTGTGCACATCATCAGAGAAACTGAATTATATTAAGAAGAGGACAGCATTAGGAAGGGACGGAGGCTTATTAACAGCCTGTCCTATGCAGTTGACACAACCTTGCCTGCTGAAAGTGAGGAGGATTTGAAGCACTTGCTGATGAAGATCAAGGACTGCAGCCTGCCATATGGGTTAAAAGTCAAGGTAAAAGACACAAAAAAGTCTCACAACTGCACCAACAGATAGTTAACATCATGATAACATCAAGATAAATGGAGAATAATTGAAATTGTCAAGGATATCATCAATATACTTTTACATGCATATAAGGTTATTGAAAATACTCTGGCTTCAGTAAAGCACACCTTACTCCCCAATGCTCCTGGAAGTAGCAGTCAAGAGACCAAGATGCCAGTTGGATTAGATAAATCTGCTGCTGAAAACATCTTTAGAGTATTAAAAAGCAAGGATGTTACTTGGTGGAGTAAGGTGTGCCTTGCCTAAACCATAGTATTTTCAACAGCATCATATGCAGACAAAATACAGACATTGAATAAAGAAGACAAAGAAGACTCTATGCCAGATAGAGAGCCAGAAGATGAAACCCTCAGGTAAGGCGCTCAGATGGTAACAGAGGGAAAGCTGCTTTCTTAAAGTAGACTCAGCACAATGACAGGGATTGAATAAAGCCTGCAAGAGTAAAGTCTCTGGGGCCTTCATTTACTGATGTAGCATGACGGAAAAAGATAAAACAAAGTAGAACAAAGAGCAGTTGTAAACATAAAGCAGTATCTGGAATTTGAAATGTATGAAATATGAATCTAGGAAAATTGAAAATTTTAGAAAATGAATATAATGCATACAATTTAATATTCTAGATTTTAGTTAGCTCAATCAGACTGGTATTGAACATTTTGAATCAGAAAATCATATAGTATACTATGCTGGGAATGGCCGATTCAACAGGAGTAATGTTGAATTCATCATCAAAAAAAACTTTTGAAGATTTGCCTTGAAGTACAATGCTATGTGTTATAGGATAATATCGGTCCATATACAAGGGAATACAGCCAATATATTGATTATTTAAATGCATGCACCAAGGACTAAAGCTAATGATAAGGAAAATGAAGAATTTTACCAATATCTTCAGTCTGAAATTATCAACATGCAATCAATATGCATTGATAATTACTGGTAATTGGAATGCAAAATTTAGACACAAGGGGGAAACAGTGATAAAAACAAAGCTGGAGATCACATGCTAAAAATTTGCAAGTCCAACAACTTCTTCAATGCGAAAACCTTTGTTCAACATTAAAAGAAGACTTTAGATGTGACTGGACTTCTCCTGATGGGATACACAGAAATCAAATTAGCCACTTGTGTGGGAGGAGGCAGTGGAGAAGCAAACCATCAACAGGTAAAAATCAGGCCAAGGGCCAACTGTGGAACAGGTCATCAAGTACTTACGTAGAAGTCCAGGTTGAATTTGTGGAAAGTTAAGAGAAAAATGAATTGAATATATCCCAAGTCAACTTCTGGGACATTTCCAGAACGGATATGACTCATCAAACACTAAAGACAAAGGATCTGGTTAACTATGGGATGACATAAAAAAAAAGTCACACTGGAAGAAAGTAAAAGGTCATTACAAAAACAGAAAAAAACAAACAAAAGCAAAATAAATGTCAGACGAGACTCTGAAACTTTCTCTTTATCATAGGTAATGGAAGACATAATGAAGGCAAAGACCCAAACAGAAAATTTCAAAGGGCAGATAGAGACGATAAAGTAAAAGATTGTAATGAAATGAACCAAGAACTAGGGTTAGAACACTAACATGGAGGAGTACCCTCAGCGTATTATAAAATGAAAGAACTGAAAAAAATTCAAGACTCAAGTGGCAATAAATATCAAAATATTCTACGGGCAAAATATTGAATGACACAAGAAGCATCCAAAGAAGATGCATGTACATGTTTGCAATCCCAACAGCAGTGTATGAGAGTTCAAATAACTTCATATCCTCTCCATCACCTTTTAATTGGACTATTCATTTTTCTAATTGTGATAATGCATAATTATATAAAAATTAGCACTTACTCCTTGTCTGTTGTGTCCTTACTACCCCCGCGCCACCACAATCTGTCGACTGTCATCTTAGTCCTGTCATGAAATCTTTTGATGGATACAAGCATCTCATTTTTCAGAGGATCCAGTCATCTCTTTTGCCTTCTTTTTTTTTAATTAGTTGGGATTAATACCCACTAATTCCATAGTTTAATCACTCCCAGTAGAATTGTACATTTGCTACCGCAATCAGTGATGTGTGTGATTTCTTTTTTTGCTGAGTAGTCTGTGGAGCCTAAACTCTATTCACAACATCCACGCAGAGATTAAGCCTCCAGTGAATCCTCTCTGACCACAGATTAGGGATGTAAATAGCCTTGCTATCATGCAAAGTGTAGTGTTTTTGTTTTCCAGTATTTTGGTATCTATATGTTTGTGTAATTGAAATCCAGGCAGGGTAGAGCTATACATCCAGGGACTGCATTGATGGTTTCTTTAAGAGTATGGTGGGGAAGGCTGGGAGGAGGTAGGGGGCTCAAGACAATGTGTACAAGAAGGAAGTAAATGTTCTGAGTTGATTGTGTAGATGGTTGTATGGTTCTTGTTAATATTATTGAACATTTCAATAGTGTGATATGTGAAAATATGACAACAAAACTGTTTAAAACAAAGAAGATGGAAAAAATACACATGGTCACTCTACCGAAAAGAATGAGTTGACATTCAAATATTTCAACAGGTTGCAAATGATCAATAAACAGTGGTGTTGAAGGAAGTTCAAGCTACACACAAAGCTTTAGCCACAAAGAAGACTCCAGACAGTGATGGAGTCAATTGAAAAGTCTGAAGAAGCACTGGAAACACTCGCTTGTGTCTGTGAGGAAATTTGGAAAACAGCCACTTGGCCAACCAACTGTCAAAGATCTGTATTTGTTTCCATTCCTCAGAAAGTTTATCCCATGCAATGCTGCAATTATAAACAATATCATTAATATCACATGCAAGTAAAATCTTGCAGAAGATCCTCCGACAATGGTTGCAGCAATACATTGGCAGTTATCTTCCAGAGCATTAGGCTAGATTCAGAAGAGGACATGGAACAAAGGATATCATTGCTGATGCAGATTGATCTTGGATGAAAGTGGAAACAAAATGTTTCTTTGTTCTATTGTCTGTGCCAAGGCATTCGCTCTGTGGATCATAACAAATTATGGACAACCTTAAGAAGAAGGAGAATTACAGGATGCTTCATTGCTCTTATGGGGACCTGTACATGGATCAAGAGACAGTTATGTAAATGGAACAAGATAATACTGCATGGTTTAAAATCAATCAAGCTGTCTGTCAGGGCGGTATCCTTTTACCATACTTACTCCATCTGTATGCACAGCAAATAAGCAAAGAAGCTGGAATACCTGATGAAGATGAGGTGTCAGGATTGGAATAAGATAACAACCTAGGTTGCTTGGTTGCTTCATAGTTGTATAGTTTCAATCATTCTGAAAAAGACAATGCATTTCTGTAATTAAATCTCATATTATCTCTTTTCATTACTGGTGAAAAAACGTATACTTATTTCTTCCTCCAAAACTGTTTAAGTGTTTCAGCTTTATTTCCCTCAATACCATTCACCTGCTTATTTTATTAAGAGGCTATAGAACTAAGAAAAAGAGCAACAACCCCCCTCCCCCGCCCCCTGACAATAGACTCGAAGTTAGGATAATGAAAAAAGAATTTATTATGCAATATAGATAAGTTAGTAACTTGCTACATTTAAAAAAATTTTCTCTTTTGGGTATTCCTTTGCTTTGAACAACAAACACTGATGGAAATTTACCACGTGCCTGATACTAAACTGTTATGTGCCCACGAAGATGTCAGTCAAAAGTGTGATGCCGTAGGAAAGAAGAGATCCATTATACAGCACCACCACAAAGGAAGACAAATTAATTCAGCTGCAGAATCAGAAAAACATTTCTGGGAAAAAAAGTGAGTCCTAGATTATGAATATTCGATGTACAGACAAAAAGGGGAGTTGACAAGTGACCTAAACACCAAGAATAACAATTTTGAAAATATAAAGACAAGAAAAAAATTGGCTGATTCAAAAATAGTGAGAGAACTAAGTCTAGCTAGCCTAACCCTGATTGCATAGAGATCATACATTGGGCTGCTGACCACAACATCAGCAGTTTGAAACCAGAGACTGCTCAGAGGTAAAAAGAGGAGTGATTCTACTCCCATTAAGAATTACAGTCTGAGAAACCCATAGGAGCAGTTCTGCTTAGTCCCATGTGGTCACTAAGAGCTGGAATCAACTTGATAATGGTAAGTTTTGCTTTGGAGAACTTCATGAAATCACACCAAACTCACAGCCATTAAGTCAATTTCAACTCATAGTGACCCTGGAGGGCAGAGTAGAACTAGGTTTTGGAGACTTTTTGCAGGAATAGAAAAGCTCAACATTCTCCCTCAGAGTGGCTTTCCAAACTACCACCTGGGGTTCTGAGGCTCAATAAAGCATTTGGAATGTATCTTAATTAATTAGAATCCATTTTAAAGAAAGGTGACAATTTAAGTGTTATAAATTCACTTAGGCTATTTTGAGGAAGTGATTCAAGACTGTGGTTTTCTTAAATGAGAAGTAACAGAACAGTAGTCTGTACTGAAGATGTTGGCATGAGGTTGGTAAGAAATGGAGAGTATAGGGAGCTATTGATTGATTCAATGGTGTGTAGTGAATGATCTTCAGTAATGAGAAATAGAGTCATGAAGGACAATACCTTGATTCATGACTTTAGTACTTAGATCTACAAGTACCAGGTTGCCAATTACTGTGACAGGAAACATTGTTAAATAAAGTATTATATTCAATTTAAACAAAAGTACGGTGATACTCATATGGTCAAACTGCAAATTAACACCTCACGCCATATTGTCAACTTGTGATGGAGCTTTGTGAAATACCTTCACAAGACCTGTACGCTGAGGAGAAAGGGGCTCCAAAAACTACAAAGTAAATATTGAGACTCTCTGGTTAATAAGACATTTGGGATGGAGTTTGGACTAATTCACTTATGTTATCAGGCCATTTTAATTTGTAACATGGTATAATTAATAAAAATATGAGGAAAAAACTTTTATAGAAAAGCCCCGATGGTAAACATGTCAGCCAGATAGAATTTCTACAGCGTCAAGTTACTGAAGTGTCCACTTCTTGTTAGCTCTAAGTACATACTTCGTACTTGGAATAAATAAAACTATTTTGATGTATTGGTTTTAGGACTGAACACAAAAATTACACGTGATGGATTAATGTCCACTGTCCTATTACAAAAAGGAAATAAAATGATTAAAGTGATACACTTTCCATTAAACATATTAACAGATTGCGTATAGAATTTTTCAGTTAGAATGCTGTTATGTGCCATCAACTTGGTTTTCACCTCAGTGTACAGATGAAAGAAATACAACCTGATACTGCATCATCCTTATAATTATTTTTAGGTTTGAGCCCATTGTTGCAAGCACTGTGTCATCCATCTCGGGTCATTCTCCTTATCACTGCCCTTCTGCTGTACCAAACATTATGTACTTCAGTCCCATTGTCAAAAGAGACCGGTCTTTGGACAAGGACATAATGTTTGGTAAAAGGACACTGAAAAAGAGGAAGGCTCTCAACAAGATGGATTGACCCAGTGGCTGTATCAATGGTTTCAGGCACAGGAACAATTGTGAGGACGGCAAAGGACTCTGCAGGGTTCTTTCTGCTGTGCAGAGGCTCACTATGAGTCAGAGCCACTTCCATGCCACCAAGCACCAACGAAGGCCTTTACCAGAGCCCCGTCTCTTCTCGCCATCCATGAGTGTCAGGAGCATTCTGACAGCAGTTCTTTCAAGACAGATCTGCTTTTCCTTTTGGCAGTCCATGGGACTCTATTCTTCACCAGCGTCCTGATTTGAAAGCATGACATTCTTCAGTATTTTTTATTCAATGTCCAATGTCCTGTATATAAGCGGATTGAAAACACTATGGCTTGGGTTAGGTGCACCTTTGTTCTAGAAGCACCATCCTGGCTTCTAAAACTTTAAACAGGTCTTGTGCAGTAGATTTACCCAGTGCAATGAAGTGCAGTGCAATCGACTTCTTTACTGCTTTTCACATGAGCGTGGATTGGGGATCCAAGCAAGACACAATCCGTGACAACTTCAGTCTTTTCTCCATTTATCATGATGTATTGGTCCAAGTGTGAAGATGTTTAGTTTCTTTACACTGAATTTTAATCCATACCAAAGGCTGCAATCTTTAATTTCATCAGCAAAACTTTCAGGTTATCCTCAATTTCAATAAGCATGGTTGTGTCGTTTGCATACCACAAGTGGTTAATAAGCCTTCCTCAAACACTGACGCCACATTCGTCTTTCCACAATGCAACTTCTCTGATGCGGCTTTGTGGAAGACTTTATGGTACTTCTTCACTGAGTTGAAAAGGTCTCTGGACGCAGATTCAGGGCCCTGGCTGTCATCAGCTTGGTTCCCTGTGGCTTGTCAACAGGAATGTGTAGCAGAGAGACAGTGGGTCCCACCTCCAGGGAGGAAGAAGTTCACATAATCCTCATGAGAAGGTCATACTCACAAGGAGGGATCAATCAGGCTGTGACCTGATTGACAGGCTAGACTCCACCCCTTCATTCTTTAATCAATTGGCATAAGATTATATAACTACCACAGACCAGCCCTTGTCAACTTGACACCGTTACACAACTCTTCAGCCATACATAATTTTAAAAACAAAACAATAATAAAATAATATCTGTACCTAATAGGATAAAACTAAAATGCATACAGTTTGAAATGGGCCAGCCTCATTTAAACAAAATATTCTATAAGTGAATAAAATAACAATATTCTATACCTAACAATTATCGTGAAGTGAACACCTACAACATAATCCTATCATCCTATGTATATATTCCTTCACCTATGAACATTTGTAAGCCAGACACTTACTGCTTTATCCCCTCTATTTGGGGCATCAAATTTCTATACTGCCCAATTACATCAACCCACTGCCCTAAGGAGACAATCATATTCTTTGATGTGAGGAATCTTCATTCCAGTTGGAACTTTGTGAGTCCTGTTTCATAAGCAAAGTCAAGTCAGGACAGGCTGTCCATAAAGTCAGCAGCAATATAAACCAATTCACAGACTCAAAAACCTTCTCTTCATCTGATCTGGTTCTGGTCAACTCAATGTGGGCTGCCTCACTTAGCCTCACCAGGGTGTCCATTGTTCACCTCACCTTTAGATAATGAGCCCTATCACAAATTCCCAACAAGACCAGCCCTCGTGTGCTACCTCATGAACTTCAGACCGGTCAACCTGCTCTCATCTGCTCCTCTAGTAAACCAGGTCTACGGGTGTCAGTGGCCAGACACAATCTGTCTCTCTACTGCTGTTTTTCTCCTACTTCCACTCAATAAGTGGATACAGGTGGTCACCAATCAAGCATTTCAGGCTGCCCATAGGCCTCCTTTAACATTCAGTCCTAGAGAGAGTTTGTTCCTGGCTCCAGATTTCTCCAGGCAAAAACCACTACTTAAAATTCAAAAACCCAAAGAGTTCATTTTTCCTTCTTAAGTTTGTCAACAGCCCCCTAGGCAAGCCTCTTTTAAAGCAAATGCCCAGGCACTGGGTAGGGCTTATCTTTTCAGAGCCTTCTTTGCAGCTGTCCTCATCCATTTAAAGATTCAGATTGATGGTTAAAGGCAAGTAGTCTCACAAACTCTTTACTTTTACTTCCCAATCATCATTTCTATCAATCATTATAGCAATAACAATAGTCAGAAGAAAACAGTATAAACCTAGTACACCCAGATCCTAAACTCAATTCTTAAAACTGTCAAGTTCAATCCTTATCTATCTTATTTTAAACATTATCTAAATTATTCCATTTATATGAAATATGTCCTTTGGCCTTTGACTGCGTCAAGCCAGGATGGGCCCTTCTGTCAGCCATATTGACCTTCTGTCAGCCATTTTCACTAAGCAGCATGGTCTCTGAGAAATTCAAGGAGCAATTTCACTCCCTGAGCTTAAAATATATATTAATCACATTCATTTTCACCATTTCAAACAGGAAGAACCAAAGGTAACAACCAAAGAAAAGAATCAAAAGTTTAACTTCCCATATTCATTCCAGAAAACAACACAGTAAACTGCATGGCCATCTCTGAACTCCTTCTAAGCAAAGAAGAAAAACTCCATGAGCCAGAGGTTAAACCAGCATCTGCTCTCCATCTTTAGAATTTGATTCTCTAGTACCCCACTCCCAAGATACTATAATGTGTTAGTCCGGGTTGACTAGAGAAACAAATTCATTGACACTCATGTGTATAAGAGAGCGTTTTATATCAAAGAGCAATTATATATTGAGATAACATCCCAGCCCCGTCCAGATCAAGTCCATAAGTCCGATATTGGCCCATATAGCTGATACTAGTCTATAAATTACTCTTTAGACTCATGCAGCACATGCAATGATGTTGGATGCAGGTGATCACAGGGCGCTGGGTGGAAAGTCCTGGGGATACTATGGCAGTGGACTTTTCTCCAGGGATCTGGCTGCCATCAGCATGACTCCATGTGGGTTGTCACCAGGAATGTGTAGCATGGAGTGTTTCCCACCTCCAGGGAGGAAGAATAAATTCCCATAATCCTCATGAGAAGGCCATACCCACAAGGAGGGAACAAGCGGGCTGGGCCTGATTGACAGGCTAGACTCCACCCCTTCATTCTTTTATCAAGTTGCCATAACATTGTGTAACTACCACACATGGCCTCTTCTGAATCCATCCTTAGCTTTGGGCAGCTCCCTGTGCATGTACGGCAGCAACCATTGTTGGATTATCTACAGCAAAATTTTACTTGTATTTGATATCAATGATATTGTCTTATAATCTTCGAATTCCAATTTCTTTGGAATGGTTCTAAATATGGATCTGTTCAAGACAGTTGACCAAGTTGCAGTCTTCCAGATTTCCTGGCATAATTGATTAAGTGATTAGGGTGCCTTATCAGCTTGTTGAAACATTTCACTTGCTGGTCCATCAATTCCTGAATCCTTCTTTTTGGCTAATGCCTTCAGTGCAGCTTGGGCTTCTTTCTTCAGTACCACTGATTCTTGTTCATATACTATCTCTTCAAATGGTGGAGTGTTGACTAGTTAATTTTGATACGTTGGCTTTCTAGTCTTTCCATCTTCCTTAGATGCTTCCGGAAACATTCAGTATTTTGCTCAAAGACTCTTTCAATATTGGAAGATGAATCTTGAACATTTTCTTCAGTTCTTTCAGTTGCAAATATTCTGAGAGTGTTTTCCCCTTTTGGTTATCTAACTCTAGGTCTTTGCACATTGCATTATACTATTTTACTTTGTCTCTCAAGCTGCCCTTTGAAAATTTCTGTTCAGCTCTTTTACTTATTGCTTCCATTTGCTGTAGTTATGCTGATTAAAAAATAAATAAAAAAATAAAAATAAAAGGTAGGAGAACCGAACAAATGCAGACAGTGACTGCTTACAATAAACAGATTATCTTTTCCTAGTTAATTTTGTGACCTAGAATACTTTTGGATCACCACAAATAAAGAAAGAAAAGAAAAAAATAATAATAAAAACAAGCTTCAGAGTTTTTTCTGACATTCAACTTGATATTTTCTTTCCTGTCTTATTAATGACCTTTTGCTTTCTTCATGTCTGATGTTTTGGATGTGATTTTATAGCTCATCTGGTCTTCTGTCATTAGTATTCAATGAGTCAAATCTGTTCTTGAGAGGTTCTCCAAATTTAGGTGGGGCAAACTCAGTATTGTATTTTGGCTCTCATGGACTTGTGTTAATTTTCTTTAGCTACCACGTGAACTTTCCAATGGGCAGTTGATGGTCTGATACACAGGTGGTCTCTTCTTAGCTGCTGATATTGAGTTTCTCCCTAGATTTTTCCTATGGATCTAGACAATTTGAAATATGGATGTTCCATCTAGAGAAATAACGTATGCCTTTTGTACTTTTGAAAAAAAAGTATTTGCAATGAAGTAGTCTGTCTTTCAAAATGCTAGCATTCAATTGACAATATTATTTCTATTACTGAAGCCATATTGCCCAACTACTTCTTTCCTAATTGTTTCCATTTTTTACATTTTAAACTCCAATATTTATCAATGCATCATGATTTCATATTTGATCAATTTCAGACCAAAAACATTGAGAAAATCTCTTTCTTCATTATGAACTGGAGTATAAATGTTGAGCTACCATTATATCCACTGGTTTTCTTTGTATGCTTATAGCTATAATCTTTTCATTGATAGCATTGTGCTTTAAGATATAGCTTGAAGTGTCCTTTTTGAACAATGAATGCAATGCCATTTCTTTTGATTCTGCCATTCTCTGCATAGTAAAGCATTTGATTATCTGAACCAAATTGGCCAAAGCAGTCCATTTCAGCTCACTTGTGCCTAGGGTATCCATCTTTATGAGTAACGTTTCATTTTAGAGGACTTCCATTTTTTTTTATCCATCCTTCACACACTCCAATTTCCAATGATTAAGGGATGTTTTCAGTTCTCCTTCTTATTTTGAGTTGTGCCCCATGAGCAAATGAAGGTGCTGAAGGCTTTAGTCCTGAAGGCTTTACTTCATCCACAGGAGTTTGGTTGACTCCACTTTGAAAAAGCAGAGTTTCATCAGTCCCTTTTTGATAAGCTATCAGAAGATCGAACCCCTGTCGGCTTGATGAGCTCACCTTCTGGTACTTTACCTGAAAATATTGCCTATTCATGAGGTTTTCAGTGTCTGAAAAAGTTTTGATCTGATTCATTATACATTCTATGACTAATTTCTCTGGAGTGGATAGTCGATTCCTTCTTCATCATTGGTTCTTAGTCTGCAAACTGTATTGAAACCTGTCCACTTTGGATGAACCTGATGGTATTTGAAATACCAGTGGCATAGCATCCAACATCAGTTCAACACACAAACCACCACAGTATGATAAAATGATGGAGAATGGTGGCCAGTGGGAGTAAGACAGAAATATTCATAGCATTCGGTCTGTATATGCCAGATGTATTTCTGTACCATATGCATGTTTTATTGCCTATACTAATTTTAAGAAAGAGTGGTCACAAGGCTCTTTAAAATAAACAGAAGCAGATTGCAAAATATTTAACTACATCCATTACAAAAAAATTTCATTGCCTCATTAGTACAAATTTAGAAATAAACTTGTGATACTTATGAATATTTTCCTAAAACTTTCTATTGAAGAATACATTAACACTATTTAATTTATCCCTGCTGCAAGGAGATTATATATTTGACATTCAAATTCTAACCACTTGCAATAAGCTTTTCTGAGGATGGGAATATTAAATAAAAATTGGTGTTTACTGAAGTACAACTACTGCTTAATTCTCAAATAGTACACAATTACATTAAAATATATGTTATGCTTGCTTGTTTGTTTTAAAAAGTTCTACTTTAATAATCTGCAGAAGTAGCATGCACAAAACAGGAGAGTCTAGCATCATATCTGCCCCCAAACATCCTTGCACCCTCAAATTTTCTTTATTCTGCCATTAAAAGTTCCACCCAGGTCATTTCTTTGCTGAATTAGATAATTTCTTGCAATGGGAAATCACAACTCACAGATTGTATATTTGATTATGGGGTTTTACCGACTGTGGTAGTTACATAATCTGGTGTCAATTTGAGAAGGTTACAAGTGAAGGGGTGGAGTCTGACCTGTCAATCATGATATAGCGAATGAGGCCTCTGTGTGGGCGTGGCCTTCTGCTGAGAATTCTGGGAACTTCTGTATTTTCCTCCTTGCAGGTGGGAGACACTTCTCTTTCTCGGCTCACTCCCTTGAAGACTCTCTATTGACAAAACTCAATATTCACTCCCTGAGAGATACTCTACTGACAAGACAAATGGCACTACACCCTGGGAGTTGGAGAAGCCACATGGACCTACCCTGATGCAACCAGAACTCAGGAGCCGGAGAAGCCACGTAGAGACCCCTGCCAGCACTGAGATGCTTACATCACCACTGGATCCACAAGACTTCCAACCCACAGGCCTGTAATCCTCCTGAATTCAGCATCATTGTACGTATTTCACGAGTCTGAAGAGGATTTTATAGGTGGGTATCAGACATATGGGTTAATATTGGAATTACGAACTTTCTCTCTGCTGGGCTGGGGCGCTTCTCAATATTCAATTGCTTTTGTGCATAAACCTCTTTCTTAAATACATATCAGTGTCTATGAATTTGTTCCTCTAGTCTACCCAGACTAACACACCGAGAAAGTAACAGCTTGCTAAAAGTCAGGATCAGAATGTATGATAAGCATAGAGTCCTTTTGTCCACAAGAGTGCCTCTTCTGATTAGTCCCTGAGCTAGCATCTCCTACATATTTACATTCCTTAACTCAGATACTTGGTGGGAATCACAATATAGAAGAGACTGACCAAAAATTTCATTTTACTACATAAGCCATATAAATTTTTTTAGTAAATAAAAAAGTCTGGTTCATTATTTTCTAGAACTAAAATATAGTTCACATTTTAAATGTGAATAGACTGACTCATAGAAGACAATTGTCTCTTAAAAATAATCTTTAAGAAAACTAAAATTACCTTGCACATATTGTCACCAGGCTACATGGGTCAACCAATTTGCGTGCGATCACGTGGCCAGTGAAAAGGAGATGGGTGAGCTGCAATAGGGACTCGTAGTGACCATATAGGACAGGGTAGAAGTGACCTTGTGCGTTTCTGAGACTGGCAGTGTTGACAGGAGTAGAAAGCCCTGCAAAAGAAGTTCCCTAACTGTTTGGTAAAGGAGGATGTATTTCCCAGAGGCGATAAAGACCCTAAACGGTGGACTTCCTAGTTATCAAAAGAAATGATTGCTAGTGGTCCTGACCTAAGTGGTAAGCACTTTAAAAGAGATCCTAGAGTTATAAGAAAAGAAGAACCATGACTGTGTTATGGGCCTTGCAGAAACTAACCACCCTGTCGTGGAGAGGGTACTAGAGGAACAGCAGGCAGCCTCTAGGGGCCAAGGACTGCAGTCCTTCAATCACCAGTAACTGAACCCTTCCAACCAATGTTGGCATGAACTTGGATGAGATTTCAATGAAACTGTTTCCCATTACAGTACCTTGATTGGGAAACTTTAGCAGAGAACCCATTTAAGACACACCAAGAACATCATCAAAGGAGCTAAGACAATAAATATGCACCGTCACTGAATCATAGTGACTACACAACAGAGTCGAACTGCTCTGTGGGTAAGCAAGGCTGTAAATTTTTGCAGGGTCAGAAGGCTTCGTGCTCCTCCCACAAAATAATTGGTGGGTTTGGACAGCTGAACTTGTGGCGAACCGTCCAAGGCTTGATCTGCCTTATGGTAGCTGTCAAGAAATTTTCACTTGAAATAGCACATAAAATGAATATACGCTATATCCAACTATTTATTTTATAATCAAAGGGACATTCCTATTAGTACATAATCCATAGGCCACATTGAAAACAATTTGATGCAGATAGGTCATTGTAAATGAGGTAGAATTTTTCTTTTGTTGAAATAACTTCTTTTTCCCCTGAGGCATTTCACTTTTAATACTACAACAATTTGTGTTTTTAGTAATGCACAAAACTTTAAACATTTAAAGTATTTTTAATCCATTGAGCTTTTGATGACAATACTTAGATTAGATTTATTAGTAGCGTCAGATGATAATTTTGAACTCTGATTACAAAACATAGTATTTTTTCCTTATTTTGATTATTTTTTCTATTCTCTTTTGCTACCTTCCTTTGTACTGACTTGAACTTCCCTCACTAATGAAAAATAGAAAACTAATTGTCAATATGAACTCTATCTGTTACCACATGATTTATGTTCCATTGATTAGCTCATATTTTTTTTATGATATATCCTTCTGTTTATTTAGCTCTTCTATAATTTATTTTTTAATTTTTAAAAATGTTTTAATCATTTTATTGAGGGTTTGTACAATTCTTATCACAATACATGCATACATCCATTGTGTGAAACACATATGTACATTTGTCGCCCTCATCATTCTCAAGACATTTGTCTTATACTTGAGCCCTTAATATCAACTGCTCATTTTCCCCCTCTCTTTCCACTCCCCCCTCCCAAACCCTTCATAATTCATAAATTATTATTGTTTTGTCATATGTTACACTGTCCGATGTCTCCCCCCACCCTCTTCTCTGCTGTCCATCCCCCAGGGAGGGGGCTATATGTAGATTCTTGTAATCGGTTCCCCCTTTCTACCCCATATTCCCTCCACCCTCCAGGCATCGCCCCTCTCACCACTGGTCCTGAAGGAGTTCATCTATCCTGGATTCCCTGTGTTTCCAGTTCCTATCTGTACCAGTGTACATCCTCTGGTCTAGTCAGATTTGTAAGGTAGAATTGGGTTCATGATAGTTGGGGTGGGGGGAGCATTTAAGAACTAGAGGAAAGTTGTATGTTTCATCATTGCTACCCTGCACCCTGACTGGCTCATCTCCTACCACAACCCTTCAGTAAGGGGGTGTCCAGTTGCCTACCGATGGGCTTTGAATCTCCACTCTGCACTCACCCACATTTACAGTGATATGATGTTTTGTTCTTTGATGCTTGATACCTGATCCCTTCGACAGCTCATGGTCATGTAGGCTGGTGTGCTTCTTCCATGTGGGCTTTGATGCTTCTCAGCTAGATGGACACTTGTTTATCGATTAGCTCAGATTTTTGTCTTAAATGTAGAAATATGGCTACTTTTGTTTTTGTACAGTGTAAAATTGTCAAGTTCTTATTTCATCTTACTATCTGCTCTCTGAAATGAGCTGTGGCTATAGAGAGTTCCATTTTGTTCAAGAGAAAATAAAAAGAAGATCCTCCCAGTCTGCAGGAAATTGTCTCAATAATCAGCAAGATCTCTTGCATGTACACTCGCTGTATCCAAAATGCTTATGGGGATAATTTATCACCATTCTGTGCCACCTGTGTCTTGTGGCTCTGTTTAGTGGACTCATCTTTTATACACTCATGACAGTGAACTGCAGAGCTGATGTTTTCATAACACTAAATGAGGATGATATATATAATTCTGGGGCTTATTGCCTCTGAAAACCTAGACAGGGCTACCGTGGGTCAGAATGTACTCAATAACAATGGGTTGGGTTTTAATTTATAAGCTGCCTCATCTTGTACCCTATGAACAAGTCCACCGTCCAGCTAAACAAACTGAATGGCTTTAATAGATGCCTGTAGAGGAATCATTCAAGGGATCCATACTGAGACAGCTGACACATGAACTATGAAATATAATACATTGAACACTATTGTAAGTTGATCTAACTCAGATAAGTTTATTGAACTCAATGTAATCCTTCAGAAAGGGCTATATGGAACTTGCACCAAAGAATGTTTTAATGGTCCTATGCTTTCTGTATTAGTCTGGATACTTTAGAGAAACAAATCAACAGAAATGTATGTAAAAGAGAGAGTTTTATATAAAGGTTAACTGTGCTTCAAGAAAACATCCCAACCCAGTGCTGCCCAAGCCCACAAGTCCAATATTCACCCATTAACCCGTATGTGCAAGACCAGTCCACAAAGTCCTCCTCCATCTCACAAAGCAGATGCAATGATGCCGACTGCAGGAGGAAAGCCATGTCAGTGAATGTGTAAATATCTCAGCACTGGCAGTGGTCTCCACATGGCTGCTCCAGCCAGGGCTGCATCAGGGTAGGCCCATGTGGCTTCTCCTTGGGGATGTCTTGCAGGAAGTCAGCCTTGCAAGCTGAAGCATAGAACTGCTAAGGCAGCTACACCCTGGTGCGACCATCACAAACAAGAGACCCGAGAACTCGAAAGGCGAGGCTCACCGAGCCATTTATCCATCTGCCCTTCAATTAATCCCACAGGTTGGCACAATAAAATTAACTAACTCAATTTCTCTGTTCATTCTTCATTATTTTCTCTCCCTACCAGCCACCATTTATTAGCTACCTCTCTCTTCCCTGAACCTGAAATAATGGACAGTCCACAATCTTTACAACAATAAAACTGAAAAGAACTATTTTGACATTTACCAGATATGATTTCTGTAAGGATCTCATATAATAGGATTTCCCTGGAAAATAGCATATTTCTAGCCATTATAATCACAAGTTTTATATTAGAGATGGAACCATGTGAATAGATTATTGAGGAGAAATAGATGAGAGATAGATGATCTGGCCACATACAAGGATATATACCTTCTAATATTCGTTTTGCTGTAAAAACTCTAATTGTGCTTGCATTCTGAAGCTGATTAGAGTCAAGTCCTTCCGTATGTGCATCAATGGAAAAGAGACTCTAAATTATATTGATGTCACTTAACTATTGTTTCCCATGGACAGAAAATAGAATTAGTTTGTTTATTGAATAAGATAACATTTAATTTTATGGGTGGACATAAAATACAAATTCTGTGAGTTAGGCTTAAGAAGTTTTCATTTTTGTTAGCTGCCTAGTCAGTTGAATGGTCAAACTAAACACTACTTGTCCTGGCACTGTATTCATGATAACTGATTCACCAAAGCATTGTGATGGCTTTTATTGACTACTTTTCAAAAGTGGATTGCCTTGCATTTCTTCATCTTACTTTTTAGTATGGATACTTCTATGAAACCTGTTCAAGATCCCAGTAAAAGGCAAACCTCCAGTAGCAGATACATGGTGACTCTTCTTAGAGTGAACGGGCAGGGAGTTGACTCTATGGTGAGACTTCTACCACGAGCCCATCATTAGCCTCCATGACAATTCATGATGTTTTCTTGGTTTAATAGTTAGGTTTCTGTCAACATGGCTGAGCAAAGATTCCCAGTTGTTTGGCATTAAACATCTAATATCTAGGAAGGCTATGATGCTGGAAGCTATGTCGTTGGTATTTCAAATGCCGGAAGGACCACCCAAAATGAATAGCTTTCAGTGGATCTTCCAGACAAAGAACAGATTAGAAAGAGAAAATAGCCGCTGAAAACCTTATGCATAGCTTCCAAACATGGTCAGATACTGAAGATCTAATGAATGGAAGCAGGCACTGTTGGGGATAGTGCCACAGGATGGGTGCCTAAGGTCAGAAGGCAGTCCAAAAGTGGCTGAGGAGGAGCTTCTTTCTCAAAGTAGAGTCAACCATGTTGACCTGCATGGAAGCCTGTGGGAGCGGACCCTTCTTGATCTTCATTTTCTGACACAGTACAGATCAAGATAAAAAGAAGTAGCTGCAAAAAATCTAATACAAAAAGCACTTGGAATACACTAAATATAAACATAGAAAAACTGGAAGTGGTCAAAATGAAATAAAACATAAAAGATCGATATCCTGAGCATTAGTGAGCAGAAATGGATTGTACTGGCCAATTTGAATCAGAAAATCATATGGTTTCCTATGCACGGGTTGACTCAGTCAAGAGGAATGGCATTAGATTCATTGTTAAAAAGGACACTGTTGAAATCAATCTTGAAGTACAATACCGTCTGTGATAAGATTTTATCAATACACCTTCAAAAAATCTACTCAATATAGCTATTAATAAAATGTATGCACCAACCACTACAGCTAGCATGAAAGAGATGGAAGAATTTTACCTATGTCTTCATCCTGAAATTGATCAAACATGCAATTAAGATGCATTGTTAGTTACTGGCAATTGGAATACAAAAGATGGAAACAAAGAAGAAAAAAGAGTAGTTTGAAAATATGGTCTTGGTGAAAGAAATGAAGCTGGAGATTCATGATAGGATTTCGCAAGACCAGTGACTTGATCATAGCAAATATCTGTTTTCAACAACCCAAAGTCTGCTGTATTTTGTGTTGCTGAAAATAGTCAATATACGTGGACTTCTTTAGATGGGATACACAGAAATCAAATCGACTACATTTGCGGGATGGAAAAGTTCATATCAGCAAGTAAAGCTAGCCCATGGGCTGACTGTGGAATAGACCATTAATTTCTCATATGTAAGTTCAGGCTGAATAAATTAAAATTTAAATAAGTCCACAAGAGCCAAATATGACCTGGAGTCGACTCCACCTGAATTCCTAGAACATCTCGAGAACAGATTAGCTGAATTTAAAACTAGTCACAGAAGAGCTAATGAGCCGTGGGAGTACCTCAAGACCATCAGTCGTGAGTGAAATACATTAAAATACAAGAATGAGGAAGACTGAAGAAAAAGCAAATGCATTGAATTGTGCAGCTGGAGAAGACTATTGAAAGTATCACAGACTGCTAAAAGAGCAAACAACCATGTCTGGAAAGAAGTACAACCAGAGTCTCCTTAGGGGAAAAGAGGGTGGGACTGTTTCTTCCATACTTCGGGCGTGTTTTCAGGAGATAACAGTCAGGCCTGGTAAAATAGAGGGGTCATGAAACAGAAAAAGGCCCTCAACAACAGGGATTGACACAGGGGCAATGAGATCAAGCATAGGGCAATGGTGAGAATGGCACAAGACTGAGCAGTACTTTATTCTGTTGTGCATAAGGTTGCATACGGGTGGGAACTTACCCCCTGGCACCTAACAAAACAAACAACACCCCTCGTGAACTAGCCTATCAATCTGTTTTATCAGGTCATTCTGAGTCACAATTGACTTGGTAGTGGTGAATTGCATTGGTTTACATTTGTATGCAAAAGACAAATGATTTAAAAGGAAGCCGGCAAGGATGGATGCATCTGAATTATGCTGTTGACAAAAATAGTAAAAGTATCATGGACTGTCCAAAAGACAAACAAATGCATCTTGGGAAAAATACAAACAGAATAATCCTTTTAAATGGGAATGGCAAAACGTTGTTTCATGCACTTTAGACATGTTATTATTAGGAGAGACCTGGAAAACGACAGCATGCTTGAAAAAGTAGACTATCACAGGAATAGAGGAAGCCCTTCAATGAACTATATTGACACGGTGGCTGCAATAATGTGCTCGAACATAACAACGAGTATGAATATGGCACAGAACCAAGAGGGTCTCCTCTCTTGCACTTAGGATCAACGCAAGTCAAAACTGACTGGAGGGCAATTGGCCAAAAATGGTAAGAGGGAAGTAAAATTCAAATGTACTTTGTTATCTTTCTTTGGTTTATTTTCAACCATTGTTACTCATCATGATGATATCCTGTGCACAAACGAGAACTGCTCCACAGGGTTTTCAAGCTTAAATATTTCAGAAGCAGTTTACCAAGACAAACTCTGCAGCACCCTTGAGTGGACTGGACTCTTCAACCTTTCCATTAGAGGTGGAGTACTTTCCTGAGTCCCACACAAAGAGATAAACGGAGTCACTCTGTTCTAAATGACAGCATTCCAATCAATAGTTGAATCAAATTATCACTTAAAGTACAGTGTAATACAATATTTGATAGATATTTCTAATTTCAAAATATGTAATAAGAATATAATTTAAATTATTTTAATCAGTTTTTAAATATAAGACAAAACTAAAGGAAATGCATCCGGTAAATTAGATCAAAAGATACGTGTGGATGAAATTTTGTTGTATGTTATTAGATTGCTTTCCAAAGCACTTGTAAAAAACTCTTCCAATACTGTTTTGCTGCTTGTTACCAGCACACATTGACTTATTGTGTTGTTAAATATTTGTTATTTCTCATTAAGACAGGAGATATGGCTTTCTATTGCATTTTTAAAAATTTCATTCAGTTTTGTGAGTGAGATAAAACATATTCACATACTTTCATGTTGGCATTTCTTAATTTACTGAACATCCTTATTGTTATATACTGAATGGTGTTCCTAAAAAGTATGTGTTGTGTATCTGTGTTTGTGGGTGTCATTCCATTTGGAAATAGGGTTCTCTTTTCATGTTACTGGGGAAATATCTGTATAGGGTGTTTCTTAAGCCAATTACTTCTGAGATCAAGAAGAAGTTGCTTAGGCAGAGAAACAAGAAATCACAGATGGCAAAAGAGACATGCCAAGACACAGGAAGATTGCCAAGAAACAGAACAGAAAATGAAAGATGCAGACCTTTCCCACAGTGCGCACACAAACACACACACACACACACACACACACACAGAGAATTCCCTTAGAGTCAGTGCCCTTGATTCAGAATTTCAGAGTTAAACTATGAGAAAATAAATTTCTCTTTGCTAAAGCCACGCATTTGTGCTATTTATGTTGCAGCAGAACTAGGAAATGAAGACATTTATAAAAAGATAAATAAGATTAACTAATAGGCTAACATATATTTCAGTTTTGTATTTTATTGCTCGTGTTATGCTTTTCTTATTTTCTATTTATCTGCTTTGTCGACTTTTACTAATAGAGACAATGTAGGACAGACTAGAAGTGTCCCTTTGATTTTCTGAAACCGTAAATCTTTACAGCAATAGTAAGTTCCATCTTTCTCCCACAGCATGCTTGCTGGTTACAAACTGTGGACCTTGTACGACACATCACACCCTACTGTGAGCTATTAGATGGCAGTGAGTTTGGCTTGTGCTTTGGTAGAATTTTAAAGCATGCTAACATTTACTTCATATTTTAGTCTTATATTGTAGGAATTTAGGAAATGATTTGCATACATACATTCTCCAGTACTTTAAGGTTGGATTTGTGAAGTTTAAATATTTGGTTCACATAAATAGTTTTAATGTACATCTGAAAAAGCTGAGCTTTTTTCAGATGTCTACCTGATATTCCCAGAAAGCTATTCAATGATCAATTTTCTTACTTATTATATTTAAAGGTCAGGCTTACATATTTTAAAACTTTAATATCTCAAGCTGTCAGATGTATTTTCTGAGGAAGAGTAATTCTTTTATCCAATATTAATTATTTTAATTGTAACCAAATCAGATAAATATAACAGGTTCCTAGGCTCACCTCTGAAAACTCATTTCATCCTTGGTTGTATTTTAGGAGTGAAAATCATCTAAAAAGAGTATTTATCTAGCCTCCAATAACAATCAAATAAGAGTCATTGTAAATAAACTTTTGAAAAACATAACATTTTATAGAATGATGCAGTAAATAACAAACTGACATTATACATTGTTTAAAGGTTATCAGACTGAATCTTTGTCCACTTAAAGATGAAGTACATAAAATTTTATTTATAGTTCCTAAATGCTCACATACATATGCCTTAAACTTTCCATCAATATTTAAACGTTTATTTGAATGTTTTGTTGTTGTTGAACTTGTTTCCTTTTTTGTTTGTTTGTTTGTTGTGTGTGGCTCACAGAGGGAATGTATATGAATATAGTAAAGGTTGAATACAATATAAGGGAAAGGGAAAATACAATTAGGTGAAGTACATTCAGATTTATAAAGTGAGCTGGAAACTAGAAATTCATTAATTAACTAGAAATTAACTAGAATTAATTAACTAGAAATGAGCTGAAATTTAATACATTACAGATAATGGATGAATATGTGGAGAATACTAAAATGGGGCTAATACAAGTGTTTGAGATTTAGTTGGGCAGTCATCTCTTGGTCAAGGAGCTAACACAAAGCAGGGAGCCACAGGTAGATAGTGCTCCGTCTTCTTAGGAATTGCAGAGCACCATCGAGTGGTTATTTAGCCCTGGTGGTGTTCTGATTACCCTTTGGCTGCAATCTGCATATCTGGCATTTCAAAACCACCAGCAGCTCCATGGGAGAAAGATTGGGCTTTCTACTCTTGGAAACAGTTAACATCTCAGAAACCCACGGGGGGTTGCTGTGCATCAGCATTGACTCAATGGCACTGACTTTATCTGGTGATTATGCATTTGACTCCTAACTTCAAGGTTAGCAGTTCAAATTCACCAATCACTCAGTGGAAGAAAGGACTTTCTACTCACATAGAAGTTAATATTTCAGAAACCCACATGGGCAGTTTCACACTCTCTTATGTGGTATGATCGCTATGAGTTTGGCACCAACCCAATGGCAGTAAGCTTGGCCTGGTTTGGCTTTTATCAGTAATGAAAGAGCCCCGGGGGTGCAATGGTTAAAGAACTTGGCAGCTAACCAAAACATGGTTATTCTAATTGGCTAGCTGCTCGGTGCGAGGAAAGACCTGGTGCTCTGTTTCAGGAAAGATTTCAGCCCAGGAGACCTGATGCAGAAGTTCTCTGCCCCAGAGGCTCTGCTATGAGTCTACAAGCTACCGAAAAGCATGAGGGGTAATCATTGAGCAACTACCTGAAAGGCTTGCGCTCCTAATCCTACTTGAGCCATGTGCTCTAGTGAAAATACAGTTAAAGCAACCTCCTTGGAAGTTCTACTCTACCCTCCAGGGTTACTGTGGGAATCTACTTCAGGGTGCATGACAACAAAACAAAGGATGCCACGGAAGAAGGATCAGAGTCGAGGGAAGGAAGAAAAGGGAGGGACGATAAGAAGTGGAAGCCATGAGCATAGGGTGGGGACAGAGTGAGAAATATGTATTTGAGGAAAAGTTATAAATGGCTAATATGTGAGATTGTGGCAAATATGGCTGACTGGCCAAGAAAAATAAATGCCTATATAATATTAAAAAATAAATAGCTTGATTTGTATGCCTTACATACTTTATACTTTTATATTTTAAAATGTTGTATACATGGGCTAATGTTATAGTAATTTCATTAGTCTTAAAATATAAACCCTATATCACATCATTGGATTAAAGCTATTTGACTCCACACATTTTAAAACACAAGTGTTATGAAGTCTAAAATATTAGTAGTGTCAGTTGTAAGTTTTATAAGTGAAATATTATCTAGCACAGTTGGACTTGAAACTGTAACAGCTAATAAAAGATAAGTCCACATGAGCATTTTATTAATACTAGCATTCACTGTGTGTTACATTTCTGATATACGAGATGTGTATGTTTTCATTTCAGCCGCTAAGTTTCTCTTGTCATCCCTTTAAGATAGATAAATTGAATTACAGGCAGTTCTGTCAGTGCGTGTCTTCCAATCAGGCCATAATAACCGAGTAGCTGTCTTTAGGCCATAAAGTGGAATTTGGATTTATGCACTGTTATAGCTAGCTAAGTAGATTGCTACCCCCAACCCCCTATAGTGACAGATATGCCAAAGGGGATTTATGGTATTGGATAAGCATTATCTTGAATACGTATCTCAGTCATTGGCTCAGCGTATGTCATATGATTATGAGTTAAAATCGATATTCATCGGAATGTTTTGATAGCAATGGGTTCTAGCATTACTTTCCTTATTACTTCTTGCTTACTGAATACTTTTACTTCAGAAAAAAATATCGTGTTTCTAACACGGGTTGCCCTTTAATCTTGCTATTTCTACCTGGAAGAATTAACAAAAGGACCCCTGGTAGCATAGCAGGTATTTGCTTGACTGAAAACCACACAAAGTTGGAGATGTAAAATCATGCAAAACTTAACAGCCAGTTCTATTCTGACAAATGGATGGCATGGACTTGAATGGACTCAGAGGCAACGCGTCTGCTGTTTGCTTTGGGACAGCTTTAGAGTGGAATCATTAAGTTCATTCGTTCGTGGTTTTCCCGATAGAATTGAGTGAGACATTGGGGGAAGACACTGATTGGATATAAGACAATCACTGTGAGTGATTGTCCACAGGGTTAATTATGTTTCCCATCACGCTAGGTGCTCAAAGAGCCATCTCAGAAGCCAGTTGAAAGGGGGATTTCACTACCAGCAAAACAAGAGCCAGACGAGGAATGAATGAGTCCTTTGGACTATGACATCCCTGAACATTGAATTTCCTTCACCCAGAACACAGCTTTGATACCAGAGGAGTGGCAGCAGAGTAGCTGGACTGCAGAACCAGGACCCAGAATATAAGAAAAAGTGGTGAACTTCCCCAGCTCACAGAGCAAGTATAATGGAGTGTTTTTAGGCAAGAGGCTGGCTTGTGAAGCGAGTGTCTCTAGGCATGTAAGTGGTAGGACTAGATGCGCTCCCCCACTTAGCAAGAGATTAGTGTCTTCAGGTTGAAGTTTACAGCAGAGTGGCATGCCCTTTGGGTATTTATTAACAGCCTCAAAATAGCTTTGTAACATGGCCTGAGCAGGAGCAGAGCAGACGCGGGAACATACATTCTGAGTATTTCTCATCTGAATTGTATCCTGTTAACTCCCCTAACGAGCCTCATAATCATGAGCATCATCTATGAGTTCTGTGTGGCCGCTGCAATGAATTATCAAACCCAGCCACAGAAGTAGAGACTATTGGTATCAGAACAGGGTAAAAGGGAATGGAATGTAGATATGTCTGAACTTTGTTTGATGGCAATAAGACATAGGAGTTGGAGGAGGTCAGATGTGGCCCCCACATGCTCATCATGATAATCTTATGTGTTTATAACTCCCTTTCAATTGTTGCCCTTTGCATTTCCAAACAAAACTACTCAACTTCTGATTGATAGACATTTTTAGACAGAGCAAATTTTCTTATTCAAATTATTCGCCAGTATTATAAAAAACATTATGGCCAGAGGATACCTTTCTAAGGTGAAATAATGATTATGAGGAGCCATCTGCTACTCGGTGTAATATTCTTTTTGCTTGATGTGCTGTATGAAGATCAAATCCTCATGCCTGACCTCATCAGCATCATGATCCAGATAATGAATCTGGTTAGTACCAATATAATTCACTCATATTCTATTGCTGAACACATTCAATTCTCAACTCACATTTGATTAAATTTCCATTAATCATTATTAAAGATTCCTCTGTGCAAATGCAATGGCATTTAGTTCATTTAACATATAATTGAGTTCTAATTGAGCAGCAACTGTTTTATAGAATTAAGTACATTGGAATGTAAAATTACACAGGTAGCAATTTCATCACTAAAGTTTTATGTACCACTTGGTTTGCCCATTAACTTCATTTTCTTGACGCTAGAGCAATAGTTATGAGATCATTCTGGTTAATACTGTCCCCTTCAATAATTCATGTAATATCATGATTTCTGGGAAATAAAGTCCACCACCTCAATGTCGTATCTATTGTGTTAGGCCAGGTTGGCTAAAGAAGAAAAAAAAACAGAGACAGTCATACGTGTGTAAGAAAGAGCTTTCTATCAAGAAGTAATTGTATAGCAAGGAAACATCCCAGCCCAGTCTAAATCAATACCATAAATCAAACACTAGTCCACAAGTCCCTCTTCAGACTCATGCAGCCACATGCAATGAGGCAGCTTGCAGGAAGATCACAGGTGAGTGGGTATACATTTTGGTTCTGGAAGCAATCTGGATCAGCCAGCAGCAAGATGGGGCAGAGAGGGAAGGGGAGGTCCCCAGGCCCCTCCTTATGAAGCAGCATGCCAGCAAGGAGTCAGCATCAGGCTGTGACCTGCTGGACTGGCTAAATTCCACCCCAACACTTTGATTTTTCTTCAAGCTGACATGCAATTATGTAACTAGTATATCTATATATTTTTGAATGTGTGTATTTTATCTATGCCTGTATATTATTTGTGTATGTTTCCACTTCTGTGTGGGAAAAATGGTATTTATTGTGAAAAGAAAAAATGTCTGTAGTTCGGAGATGCTGTCTTTAGCTTGTGAACAGCACTCCCAAACAGAAGAAATTCCTAAAAAGAACCTCGAAGTCTCTGCACGCATAGTTTTTCTTTGTTCTTCAAATTAATATTCTATAGATTTAAGATTCAGTCTCATTTTCCTTAAAATTTTTATAATGGGGTGAATCTTGCTACAGCAGTAGCATGTGAAGTGCTTTAGTCATGGAATCTGACACCAGATTTAATTGCCTGGGTTTGAAACCAAACCCCACATTATCATCTTATAATTAAAATCCCTGCAGCTGATTGCATCACTTAAACAAGAATGATACTAATTATTATGATATAGGAAAAATAATGTGGATTAAATGAACTATTGTTTATTGTGAATTTGAAACAATGCCCGGCAAACAATAAATGACACTCAAATGGTTTTGAAAATTATTCCACATTATTAAAGGGAAGATATACTTAACTAAATGCAAAATTAACTATGCATATGAATACAAATTTATAATTTTAGAGACCTGTCCTTCACAAAGTAAAGAAATGTGAGGGTAGTTAATCATACCAGGCCATAAAAAAAATGAAACAAATTCATGTTGAAAGATTAGAATAAGTATCTACAGAAGCATGTTATGAATTGTTGGTATCATTCTTGATCCCCTGTCATGTGTCTTCCTATGTTTCTATGTTTATGAAACCCATTTGGTGATTCTATAGAGACAATAATAAGAATAAGAGTTGCTGGAGGGTACCCAGAGGAGGGAGTGGGTGATGGGCAGTCGACATCAAGTAGTACAAGAAGGAAGAAAATGTTTTGAAAAAATTATTCAATTTTACAACATAATGGAAAAGTGGGTGAGGAGCGTTGGAGGACGATGGAAGATATGGATAAAGTAATCTGTAACTTGTCAAGGGTTCCTGAGAGAGGGTGGGCAGGGTAGGGAGGGGGAACAAATGGAGAGCGGATATCAGGAATTTAAGTGGAAAGAGAATGCTTTGAAAATGATGATGGCTGCATATGTGCAAATGTTCTTGACACACTGGAGGAATGTATGGATTGTGATTAGAGATGCAAGAGCCCCCAATACAAGCTTTTTTTTTATTCAATAAATAGATAAAAGTATTGAGTTAACTAATAATTGTTCAGATTATTAGTTAACACAAAAATAATGACTTTAATGCTACTGGATGATGTGATTGAACTATGGAATGTGATGATTCTGTATTAGCTCCTAATGAAATGGGTTGGGGAAAAAATGTTTAGTATGTGAGATGGCGATTTTAATGTACCTGTCTAAGGGTAGACATCGACTCCAGCCTCTCAATCAGGAAAGAGCCTAATGATGTCTCCTGGGAAGTGGCTTTTCGTAAAAGAGACAATGAGAAAAATCTCTCCCTCACTTCATCCACCCTCCCTCATCGCCTTCCCCTTGCACCCCTGCTTCATCTGCAATTGGGAGGGAACTCAGCCTAACATCTAACCCACAAAGGGGAATCAGATCAAGATTCGCTTTCTCTCCGCTGCTGTGTGGGCTGCTTCCTTGTGATAATTTCCTTTTTTGAAATAAATTTCTCTATTTATATACATTTATAAGTGGCCTAATAGAGTACATACTCCTGTTCAGCTCATCTATGTAAAGAGGTTGGAAGGCATCCCTTCATTTCTTACCATAACAACAACAACAACAACAACAGAAGAGACAACTGAATAGCTACAACTTTTTTTTAACTGACCAGCAAACCAAGGGGCAGGGCAATTTAAACTCTGAAACCTAGAGAGAGAGCCAAGTCTACACAGTTTCACCTAAATTCTGTTTACCTGGAGGAGAAGCCACTGGAGGCATAAACTGGCAGGAATACAATTTGCTGAAGGATTTCCCTGAGAGAAACAATCTCCTGGGCACTAAACTGTAGAGCCATCCACCTCACCATCTTTACCTCTCGTAATCCAACCAATGGCCAACTTTTCACTTAACAGATCAACCAATAAGCCATAGCACCACCTGGGTTCCTTAGAATGAAAAGAAATGAAACACAGCTTATACCACTGGTAAAGCACAGCCTCAAGATACAGACCCAACTGATATTGCCAAGTGAACTATCAGACAAAGAGTGCTAAAAGAATCTGTTCAAACAGAAGGAAAGTGACATAGATCAGAATTTATTCTTCTACAAAAAAGACCATCAGAAAAGAAATACAGATAAAATATTTCATTCTTTATTGATTGATTTAAAAGGCAAAGTTATAAGAATGATAGTGTACTAGGTGATCATAGCATGTGCACAAAGGAAATGGAGGCCAGTAATATCTCAAGCAGGGAGAAGGAAAGAGCTAGGGATTTTCACTCATAAGGGTCCCTGCAAAACAAAGTGCTATGCAGCTGTTTGATTATGGACTTACATTAGTTTAAACTGCATACTGGAAAACTATAAGAAGTCACTAAAAGTGGGGAAATATAAATATTAACAAAATGAAAAAATAAAAGTATATTTGATAAGCTAAGTGGTGAGATAAACTTAAATATACAAATATCAATGTAAAACAATGCCAGTGAATAAATTCAACCGTTTCATAAATGATAGATATTAATCAAAATGCAAATGATCCTTTTAAATACTAATACAAATACAAAGATAGCAATTGTCAGAATAGATAATAAGAGTGGAATATATGAGAGAAATTTGTATAAAATGCAATGAAAATATGTCATATTTTTTTTCACAAACTTTTCATCTATCAACTTCATTCAATTGATATTTATGGAATATTTCTTTCAACATTAGCAGATACATATTCCTTTCAGCCACGTGGAATATTCATCAAAATAGAACATTCTGGAACAGACAAATTTTAAAGAATAGAAATTACACAAAGTATATTCTTAAACAATGATAGAATTAACTAGAACTTAATAGCAGAACCATTGCTGGAAAATTGTCCAGTATTCGGAGGTTAAACAATGTACTTCTGAATCACACAAGGATCAAATAATTCTCAAGAGAAATTTAAAATAATTTGAGTACGTGAAATTTGAAATAGAGCTTATTGCAGGAGAGGGAAAGAGGGATGAAGGCATGGGGATGCTGGAAGGACCAATGAGAGAGAAGGAAGGAAGGCTGAGAGGAAAGGAAAGAGAATGGGAAGTATGGCAGAATGGAAGGGGGGGAGGGAAACAAAAGGAGGAAGTAAAGAAGGAAAGAGAAAGGTGGAAGGATGCAAACAGGAGAGAAGAAAGAGAAAAAAGGTGGATTCATTTGTTGATCCTAGCTAGCATTTTCTCAGCTTCTTAAAGATCGACATGTGGAATGCCAAACTGAATTCGTCAGAGACTTCTGCAATCACCACCGGCGGAGGAAGGGAGAATTGCTATTGCTGACTGTAAGTGAATGTGATCCAGTGCGCTACTGCTACTGCTCACACCCACCTAAGGGGGCTAGAGGAGTAAGTACCCCTTAATATCCAGGCCCAGCAGGAGGTCTCTTCCTTTTTGTAGCTTCGCTAGTGGATGCGTGATTGGAGCTACCCATTTCCTCCCGCATGATGTACTAAACCAAAATACCCAATCCACTGCCATGGAGTGAATTGCAACTCATAGGGATCCTTTAAGACTGAGTAGAAGTGCATCAAGGCCCTAAATCCTTATAGAGTCAGACTGCCTCATCTATCTTCTGTCGCTACTGGGTTCAAATGACAACGCTTCAGTTAGCAGCTAAACTCTTATCCCACCGTGTCACCAGGGATCTTCTGGTACTCCAAAAAAACCCAAACTCACTGCCATGGAGTTGCCATAGACTGACATTTACACTAAAAGACGGAGTAGAACTATGCCTGTGAGTATATCAGACTAACTCTTCACGGGAATAGAAAGCCTTATCATTTTCTTGTGAAGCAGCTGGTGGTTTCAAACTGCTGACCTTGAAGTTAGCAGCCCAATGAGTGATCACTGCGCCACCAAGGATCCTTGGTATTGACAAGAGGAGGGAAATTGCTATCTAAGTTTTCAGTATTATTATATTCCTAGCTTGATATTTTTGCCTGCCAATTTGCCTAGAAACCAAATTGACAGGCTTTTCCTTGAGTTTCTTTTGATAGAGCCCACTGGTATTTTTTTTTTTAATTTCTCCAGCTTGCAGTACTAGAGAAGTGGGGCAAAATGAAACCATGGAGAACTCACTTTAATATCTCTCAGTCTGATGGACCCTACCTGGCATGTATTATTTCTCCATTTGAGCGTCCTTCCATAGAATTTAACCTTTGGTTGTTCTTGTTGTTTTACTTGGTTTGGGCATAAAGAATGCTGAAGAGTGTTCAATTTCTCTCTAAAACATATACACAACATTCAACTTTAAAATCGTTAACTTAAATAATAGGTTAGATGCTTTTTAAAAAAATACTCATCATTTTGAAAAATAATTCAATATAGAATATATTTTAATAATATTTCTTCTACATGAATTGAATACATAATCCATTTGATTTTAAGAAATTACATAACTTACATTGTAAAATGGTGTAATGAGAATTCTCGATTGCCACCAGAATGATGAATTTTAACCTTACCTTCTTCATTGTTAAGGCATGTAAGGCCATCTTATTTTACTTGTTTGTTTATATTTATTTATTCAATTGAACTATCAAGTGGGTGGCATAACTCAAAGGCTTGCTGCGCTTTAATAAATGTTTTTAACCTCTTCAGACACTAAATGAAATGTTATTTTCTCAGCGAATAGAAGTTTTTATAAATTGTCCAATTCTTTGCCTGGATAGGCCGAGAAAACACTTACAAGAATATGAACCATTACTATATATATTAAACACAAGACGATTAAACAAAATTATATTTGAGATTTAAAAAATTGAATTTTGAAAATATCTCAAGCTCTGTAACTGAAACTGAATTATATGGGAACGTTTATAGGGACAGTACATTAGTAGAAAAAATAGTTTGCAATTAAAACGTCACAAAGGTACCTAGACTCCAGATAAGGTTGAAATTCTTCTTCTTCTTATTATTATTATTGATTAGATTTTCTATGATTAAATGCTGTTTGTCAGAGCTATTTTGCCTCTTTCTTCTCCACGTCACCTTCCCTGTCCAACTCGAGTTCTAACTCGGGCATCTTGAACTTCCTGAAGATATTGGTCTTCTTCTGGTTTCATTGTTGAGGACAGGTTGCAGTCTTTAGTATGCTTTCTTTGAAAGGCTGCTTCACTCTGGTTTCCCAGCCGAGTCCTGGCACCTGATTTTTATAGGACCCCACCATGTGCTATTTCAGCATTCAGTTTCTTCCTTCCTTCCTTCCATCCTTCCTTCCTTCCTTCCTTTCTTTTTTTTTCCAATTAGTCCTGTGTCTTTATTAAAGAGAATTAGAACTAGACTAGACCTGGCAGCCAAGGAGAGACGTACTGGCCAGGAAGACAGGGTGGGCTCAGGCCCTGGGGATTCAAGGGCAGGCCGATGGCCTGGGAGAGGCCAAGGAGACTAGGCATTTGGCAGCAGCTGTGGAAGTGTCCAAGGTTCAGCTTTCAGGTTCTGGGACTCCCAGTTGATTCTGCAGGGGGTGCAGGGTGGGTTGAACTGGCCAGGATGTTGCCAGGGCACTCCTGCTCTGTGTGCCTAGATCACCCACTGGTCTTGATCCTGCTCATTGCCTTCCATGTTCACCTCATTGACCTCGCCATCATCAGGCAACTCATTGTAATTATTCGTCTCGTCCATGTCCTGCATATCCTCCTCATCCTCTGAGTCTCCCTCACTATCTTCATCATCTTCTTCCTCCTCATCATCATAGTGCTCTGAGGCTGGCTTGCCAGTAGGTACCAGGTTGTGGTCCCTTTCTGCAATGCTCTGGAGCCAGGCCTGAAGCTGCTGCTCCTGTGGTGGCAGTTCCGTCTCCTCCACACAGGGCCAATCCAGATTAAACAGAGCATCTCAGTCACACAGGGCAAGAGTGAGGGAAACAAAGTTGACATGGATCCTAGATGGCTATTTAGCCTTGGCCAAGTCACATCACCAACTGCTTCGAGCCTCAGCTACCTCATTGTGCCTGTCGGCAATAGCCGACGGTGACCCGGAGGCACTTCTCCAGTATTCAGTTTCTTTAAAAAATAGTTTGCAAAACATAAAAGGCCTTTGTAATATTGACCCCACTGGCAGTAATACTTCAATGAATTATGCTCTTGGACTCTGTTCCCTTATTTCTTGACAAGTGGGGCAGAAACAGGAAAAGAGATATTGAGTTAGAATAAAAACCTTGCTTTGTTATAGATATTTGAAGATTTTAACACAGTTTTAAATTTGCTTCTACCCCAAATATCTATAAAGATGAGAAATAGGACCCTCAAAGTCAGTAGAAATTACGCAAGGTCAGAGCATATTTATATTTCTTATAGCTTTTATACAAACAGAAATATTTTACTAATAATCTAATACTAAAAAAACAAGTAAATATACCTTTCCCAGAAATTGCTGATGGAAATGGAAAATATATTTATTTTTAATACTGACATAGTTGTTATTTTTGCTTTCCTTTATAATGAAACTTTTAGGAATGTAGTGGTACAATGGTTCAGTGCTTGATGACTAATGGAAAGGTCATTGTTTTGAATCAACCAGTCACTCCCACAGATGTGGCTTCTCTAGGGATTTGCTCCTATAAAGATACAGTGTAGGAAGTTTCCTGGTGTATTTCTTCTTCATCCTGTTGGGTCACTATGAGTCAGACTTAACTTGATGGCACCCAAAACTAATGAAAATAAATATGTATTCATATGACACAAAATAATTTTAAAAGACTACTGGAAATGTTAATATTAATGTATATTAATAATAATGAAAAATATGAATGTATGAAGAAAATAGTTTAAATAATAGATGTGCAAGCAAATGAGACAGTGTTCTGCCAGAAAATAAGTATTTACAATTGGAATGCGGTGTCACCCTTGGAGATAAAACCAACAATAAGCAAAGTTTGAATGGCTAGCTGGCAAGTGAAATTTGACACCCCAAAATAAGGTACAGGCAGTGGTGGGATGTTGACCTAGAAAGCGATCAATGTAGTAATATGTGGTGCAATAGAATTTAGATGGATCACAAGGACTAGGTGAATGGGAGTAGAAAAATGAGGAAATTTAGGCAGACTGTCAGGATTTGTGAACTATGACTAAACGTGTCATTCTTCTTATAACCACTTTTAATTGGAGGGGTGACCTGTCCTCCTTACCTGGTGAGTTATTTTAAACATGAGTATTCGTGCATACTAACGAGCATTCGGGGGAGGGGATTTGATAGGCAATGGGCACCTCAAGTTTTGCCACCAGAGGTTGTTGCTGCTGTGAGGTCCCGTGGAGCTAATTCCAACCCCTATCTTGTGAACACACACAGCGCTACACCATTCCTGCCATCTCGCCATCGTTCCGATACCTGAGCCCATTGTTGTAGCTACTATGTCAGTCCATCTAGTTGAGGGTCTCTCTCTTTATTTTCCATCCACTTCACCAAACATCGATATCCTTCTCTAGGGACTTGAGCTGGAATAATTTAAATACTATACAGATGAAAATCTTTTCTTTGAGTGCATTGCCTAGAATAACTTTAAATATGGTATCTTTTAGTAACTTTAATCTGATATTCTAAACATTAGCAAAATTTTGATCACATGATTATGCTTTGCACATCAGCTTTGTTTCAATTTTTGTTTTTATTCTTATACATTCATCCTGGACTCATTTCAATTTGTTGTTATTAATATGGCTTTATGCTCTCATGTTTTCTGTTTATGTTTATATGTAGGTAATATGTCACCTGGATCTCACTTCCTGCCCTACTCTAAGATGTGAATTGATTTTTACAATGAGAAATTGGAGAATCTCTTGCTATTCCTGGAAGGTAAAAGTGCCATTACCAGTTGCCCCAAGTAAATGCCAACTAGTGGGACCCCCAAGTGGGTCAGAATAAAATTTAACTCTACGGTGTTCAATGGCTGTCTTCTGTTTTGTTTTGTTTTAAGTATGTTGCTTTTAAGAAGCCTGTGAGTAAATTTGATCCTCCAAACTTTCAGTTAGTAGCCCATCATATTAACATTGACATCACCCAGGTATTACTTTGGGGGAGAGTAAGCAATCATAATACTCACTCACTCCCTGTCACAGAGCCCGCTGCAAATCACAGTGACACTACGGGACAGGGTAGCACTGCCCCTATGGCTTTCCAAGACTCTAACACTTTTATGGGAGTGGCTGATCTTGGTTGCAGCGTGACTGGTGGTTTTAAACTGCTGAGCTGTGGCTAGGAGCCCAGAACCTACCTTCTCTACCTCTCTGCAATTCCTAGAGTCACAATCTCTTTCATTTCTATCCATTTTTCCCTACAGGAATAAAGACATCTCCATTGATTTGAAATGAACTGTTATCTGCTGGAAGTATAACCTGTTTGATACCACCTGGCAATTATAATGGGCTGATTGACAAAAGTACTAAGCCCTGACACTGAGTCAGTTTTCTAATGCGTATCAAATTCCAATAATTAAGTCAGGTGCAACATATTTTTGCCCAATCATCCTTAATTAGTACAGGCCTCGTCAAAGTCTGTGGTGTTAGAAGTCACCTCTAGCTGCTGGGATAAATTTTATTGAAACAGTTTCTGGGAGATTTAATGTAGGAATTGTTGCATTATCGTGATGTCATTCATGCAGCCTATCAATGGGCCTGTAGCATTTTATTACTATGGTACTGCCTTCATCACAAAAAGAGAGTATGGGTATATGTTTGCTCATGTACTAACACCAATTACATTTATGTTGTTTTGTTTGTCTATTTAGTTGTTTGCTTTTAATTGGCTAATGGGTCAAGGCATGTAGACTGTATTTTACTTAATCATCTTTTACTTAGAAACTAAGGCATATTTTTCAATCAAGCTTTTATTGTAGCCTTATTCTTGACCTAAAATTATTCTTCACTCTCTCTGTATAAAACTATTTGAGAACTTTTGTAGGGAAGCATTCTGATTTGGCACATGAACCCCAAGTCATTATATTCCTTGGTAAAACTGCTGTATAGAAAAGAGAGACCCTGAATTGATGTAATCATAATTAGCAAGTAAAAATGCAAGGTGTAGATAAAGGCATAGATGTGATACATATTTGGTTTATATTATTTTTTAATCATTTTGTTGGGGGCTCATACAACTCATCACAACCCATCCATCCATCCATTGTGTCAAGCACATTTGTACATTTGTTGCCATCATCATTCTCAAAACAGTTGCTTTCTGCTTAAGCCCTTGGTATCAGCTTGGTTTATATTATTGAAGAAGTTAAGTTTCTAAGCAATTTTTTAAATTAAATTTCTTAGTAAGGCTGGACAATTGAACTGGAAAGGCATAAATATCACATGACTGAATTTTGTAGCTTGGGTGTATTCAAATTACAGAAACATGAAAGGGAATATAGCTGTTCTTAGCAACACCATGAGAATATTATGCTAATCAATCCTTACAGGAAACAAACAGGTCAAATTCGTCTTACTATCACTAGTACTGTACATAATAACTGGCATGCAATGGACTTCCTATTCCAAAGTTAAGCAATATGTTTTCCAAACAAAGAATAAATGTTAGAAAGCAAATATGAATACTGTGTACTAAACAGTTTGCTTAGTATGCCAGATGCAAACTTTTTAATGAATTTCTCTCACCTTGAAATATTCCAATTTCAGGAAATGCCATGGGGTTGCATGTGACTTTCTTCTGCTGCACTGAGCAGAAATAAAGCCCAACTCCACATCTGCCCAACCATGATTCCTATGTTTCAACCCACTTTTATCCTATTCTGACACCAATTGTCCCTCTCCCAGTACTTGATTTCTCCTGGGATTGGTAATATATTGCAGTGATCACTCTGAATTCTGAGACAATACTAATTACTACAGGGTTTTATTAATGAAATATCAAGTTATTATAATTCAGGATTGAAAACATTTAAGGTATTGTCCATAGTAGTGCCTGTTCTCAGCCATGCCAGAAGACATGCCTCTCCTTTTTTTTTTCAGCCAGTGGACTCCTTGCCCTCTACCACTCTCAGGAAAATATTAAAATGCTCCTTTAGTGCTTATAAATGACCAAAAGTTGTCATCCTACCCCACCCCCTACACACACACACACACACACACACACACACACACACCTCTACAAGCATGACTCGTATTCAAAAATTCAGTTTTTCTATTAAATTGGCATTCCATGAGGTTACCTTCCCAACAGACACAACCGCTGAAGACAAAGCGGGTGAATAAGCAAACGTGGTGAAGAAAGCTGATGGTGCCCAGCTATCATAAGATATAGCATCTGGGGTCTTAAAAGTTTGAAGGTAAACAAACAGCCATCTAGCTCACAAGCAACAAAGCCCACATGGAAGAACACATCAGCCTGTGTCATCACGAGGTGCCAAAGGGATCAGTTATCTTGCGTCAAAGAACAAAAAATCATATCATTGTGTGCTCACCTCCATGATATGATCACTGAAGACAAATGGGTGCATAAGCAAATGCGGTGAAAAAAGCTGATGGTGCCCGGCTATCAAAAGGTATAGCGTCTGGGGTCTTAAAGGCTTGAAGGTAAACAAGTGGCCATCTAGCTCAGAAGCAACAAAGCCCACATGGAGGAAGCACACCAGCCTGTGTGACCACAAGGTGTCGAAGGGATCACGTAAGGTATCATGAGAACAAAAAAAGTCTTACCATAGTGATTGAGGGGGGGAGTGCGGAGTGGAGACTCAAAGCCCATTTGTAGGCCATTGGTGACCCCCTTGCAGAGGGGTCTCAGGGAGGAGACAAGGCAGTCAGGGTGCGATGTAGCAACAATGAAAAATACAACTTTCCTCTAGTTCCTAAATGCTTCCTCCCCCCGCCCACTGTCACGATCCAAATTCTACCTTGCAAGCCTGGCTATACCAGAGGATGTCCACTGGTACAGATAGGGACTGGAAACACAGGGAATTCAGGGTGAATGATCCCTCCAGGACCAGTGGTGAGAGTGGCAATACTGGGAGGGTAGAGGGAGAATGGATTGGAAAGAGGGAATGGATTACAAGGATCTATCTGTGACTTCCTCCCTGTGGAACGGACAACAGAAAAGTGGGTGAAGGGAGACCTCAGACAGGGCAAGATATGACAGAATAATAATTTATGAATCATCAAGGGCTCATGAGGGAGTGGGGAGCGGGGAGGGAGGGGAAAAAATGAGGACCTGAGGTCAGGGACTTAAGTGGATGGAGAGCAAATGGTTTGAGAATGATGAGGGCCATGAATGTACAAATGTGGTTTACACAATTGATGTATGTATGGATTGTGATAAGAGTTGTATGAGCCCCTAATAAAATGATTTTTAAAAATTCAGTTTTATACGTTCCAACGGTCAAACAATTCACCCTTCTGTCTTGTGGTCTATTTTGTCTCTGGTGATTCTGCTGTCTTAGCTTCAGGCAGGAATCTCTTTCTTGGTGGTCTCAGGATTCCCGTTCCTGTTTCTGAGATGGCTCACTCTTCCAAAGCAATAACACTGACCAATCACCAGGACAGAGTCCTGTGCACCTTTCTTGTATGCTCCCAACCGTCAGTGGGGGCATTCCAAAGATTACGGCTAGAAGAGCTGTATGAAGTCTTTGCCTTTCGTTGAACAATTTTGTTAGAGAAAAAGATGAAAAATGGAGGTGGTGCTACCATTCTTAGGTTCCACTGAGCTGGTTTGTACTTAGCAACTCTATGTACAACAGAACAAAACACAGGCTGATTCTGTGTTGTCCTTATTGCTCTTCCGATGCCTGAGTCCGTCTCTTGAGGACCTTCCTCTATTTTGCTGCTTCTCTCCTTTACCAAGCTTCCTGATTACATGTCCAAAGTATTTAAGAGGAAGGCTTGACAGTCTTGCCTCTAAGGGGAACTCGGCCGGTGTTTCTCATTTGTACTTCAGATTTGTTTGTCATTTTGGAAGTCCATGGTAATTTCAATATTCTTCATCAGTACCACAGTTCAAACAAAATGATTCTTCTTTCATTTTCCTTGCTTAGTGTTCAACTTTTGTATGCGTATGAGGCCATTGAAAATACTCACATGGGAGTGTGGGAGGTAGGGGAAGGGAGGAGGGTTGGCAAACCTAAGGACAAGGGAACAACAATTGGTTCGCAACCAATGTAGGGAAGGGATGGGAGGACTGGTAGGGAGTGACCAAAGGAAAGGCAACTGCGAGGAACTACTGAAACCAGAATGAAGGCTGAACATGGTACTGGGACTGGAGGAAAGCATAAAGAAATAGAGGAAAGAAGTAGGAGGCAAAGGGCATATATACAAGCCTAAATACAGACATGTACATATGTAAATATATTTAAGATCAAGGGGGGAACGGACCTAAGTGCAAATAATTATAGGTTTGGTAGTAGGATGGCAGGTGGACATTGAGCCTCCTCACGCGCACTCCCCTAATACAAGAACTCCTTGCTCAGTTAAACGGTCATTTCATGATATCTACCTTACCGACATGATCGCTGAAGACATATGTGTGCACAAGAAAATGTGGTGAAGAAAGC
>NW_022111301.1:2417295-2425564 GCF_000313985.2 Echinops telfairi | reverse complement strand
TCTATGTATTGTGATGAATTGTATGAGCCCCAATAAATTGATTTTTTTAAAAAGAAAAAAGAAAATACCATTGTGTGAGTCAAGCACATCTTTGCTTTTTAATACTCTAAGGCAATCTTGTGCAACAGATTTACCCAATGAGACACATCTTTTTATCTTCTGGCTGCTACTGCCATCATCACTGATTGTGGATCCAAGCAAGACGGAATCCTAGAGAATTTCAATCTTTGCTCTATTTAACATGATGTTACCTATTGATCCAGTTGTGGGAATTTTTATCTTTAAATTGAGTTATAATCCATACCGAAGGTGACATTCTGGATCCTCATCAGGAAGTGCTTCAAGTCTCTCTCTCTCTTTCAGAAAGCAAGGTTATCATTTGCCTATTGCAGGTTGTTAATAAGCCTTCTCCAAACATGATACCACCTTATTTTTCATATAATCTAGCTTCTCTGATGATTTGATCAGCATATAGATTGAATAAATATAATGAGAGATACACCCCTGACACACATTTCCTGATTATAAACTACTTTTTGATCTATGTACAAGTTCTGCTTTAGCATGAAGAAAACTTCTGGAATTCCCATTTTTTCAGGAATATCCAGTTTGTTGTGATGCACATAGTAGAATGCCTTTTCATAGTCAATAAATCACAAGTAAGCATCTTTCTGGCATTCTACCCTTTCTTCCAAGATACGCCTAACATTTGCAGTGATATGCCTTGTTCCATGTCCTCTTCTGAATTAGGCCTGAGTCTCTGGTAGCTTCCTGTCAATGTTCTGCTACAATCATTGTTAGATAATTTTCATCAAAATATTAATTGCCTGTGGTATTGTTTTCTAATTTGAGCATTCTGTTAAGTCACATTTTTTGGAATAAGTAAAGATATAAATCTCTTCCAATCAGTTGGAAAAATAGCTGTCTTTCAAATTTCCTGGCATAGATGAGTGAGTGTTTCCAATGCCTCATAAGCTTGATTTCACACTTCAATTGGTATATCATCAATTCTTGGAGACTTGTTTTTGGCTAATGCTTTCAGTACAACTTGAACTTCTTCCTTCAGTACCATGGGTTCTTGCTCAAATGATACCTCATGCAATGGTGGAATGTTGACTGGTTCATTTGATAAACTCACTGCATTCTTTCCATCTTTTTTTGATGTGCCCTGCTTCATTCAATACTTTTCCCATAGAACCTTTGGATATTTAAATAGAGGCTCAATTTTTTCTTTAATTATTTCAGTTTAAAAGATGCTGAGACTATTCTTTTTGGTCTTCTAACTCTCTGTCTTCACAGATTCCATTATAATATTTTCCTCTACTTTCTCGAACTGCCTTATGAAAGTTTTTTTCTAATCATTTTATTGGAAGCTCAGACAATTCTTATCACAATCAATTCATGCATCCAGTGTGTCAAGCACATTTGTACATTTGCTGCCATCATCATTTTCAAAACATTTTATTTCTGCTTGAGCCCTTGATATCAGCTCCTCATTTCTCCCCTCCCCCACCCTCCTCCCTCATAAAGCCTTGAAAATTTATAAATGATTTTTCATGTCTTATACTGACCAATGTCTTCCTTCACCCCCTTTTTTGTTGTCCTTTGAAAGTTTCTATTCAGCTCTTTGAATTCATCATTTTCTCTCTGAACCTTAGCTACTCTATAATTAATAGTCTCTTGTGACATCTAATTTGATCTTTTCTTTATTTCTTTCTTGTCTTTTTAATAACATTTTGCTTTTTTCATGCATGATGTCCTCCCACAGCTTGTTAGGTCTTCCAGTGTTCAAGGCAATAAACCTGTTCTTGAGATGTTCTCAAATTCAGGTGGGATAGACTCAAGATCATATTTTGTCTCTTGTGGACTTGTTTTGATTTCCTTCAACTTCATCTTGAACTTACATGTGAGCAATTGATCGTCTGTTTCCACAGTCAGCCTCTACCCTGGTTTTATCTGCTGATATTGATCTTATCTCTGATCCCTTCCCACAGATGTAGTCAATTTGATTTCTGTGTATAACTATAACATCTGCAGAGATCCTTGTGTATAGTCACCATTTGTGTTGTTGGAAAAAAAGGTATCTTCTATAAGCAAGTCATTGGTCTTGAAAAATTCTATTACACACTCTTCATTTCTATCCTGAAGGCAATCTTTTCTAACCACTGTTTTCCTCCCATTGTTTCCAGCTTTTTCATTCCAGTTGCCAATAATTATTGATGTATCTTGATTGCATGCTTGAGCAACTTCCAACCAGAAACATAGGTAGAATTATTCAATTTATTCATTAATAATTTCCCTGATTGTTTCATACACTTAAATCTCACTTGTATGGATTGAATTATCTTGAATATTCAAAATAGATATGATCTTATGGATATAATATGGATAGATATAATTCTATCATAGGAAGCTTAGTAAACTATATGATTTTCTGATTCAAAATGGCCAATATCAGTCCATTTCAGCTAACATAGCTAGGAAATTGATCTTTTAACATTCCGTTTCCTTTTTGCTGACTTCTAACCTTTATAAATTTCAAGTACTAATTGTTAATAAGTTTTGACAGTGGCTTCTCCTCGCCTTAATTACTGCCCCATCAGCATCGAGAATCTCAAAGGCTCCACTCCACTCCCACAGGCTTTACTCCCTCCCCATCACCACGGTCACCTACTGTGAGAACGCAGCTCCTCCTTGGTCACATTTCTAATACCTTCCAGCTGAGGTGCTCGTTCGCCAGTACTATCTCCAACAGTATTCTATCTCCATTCATCAGGCTTTCAGTATCTGACAATACTTACGTGCTATGCATACGTTTTTTCAGAAATGATTTCCTCTGCGTGAACAACCAATTTCTTCTATGTCGTCTGTTTTTCATCTGGAAAGTCTACTGAAACTAAGTTATTTTAGCTTAAGTCTTATAGTAGTAGAGTACCTACTGGGCATCTAATGCTGACACTAAACAGCTTTGTAACATTGCTTGAGCAGTGTGAAAGTCAAAGAGCTTCATGACTGAATGACAGGGTCAGCGAGGGCCGTCTGAGGGCACAGTTAGGAATAGGATTTCTTGAGAGAAGAACTGTGTCCTGGGCATTTCTCCTCCATTACAAATCATTAAATCCCCTAATTATCCCATGACCATGAGAACGGTTTTTCACTACCTTTGTGATTGTGAGAGTGAATTTTTAAATGAACCAGATAATCATAGAGTGCTGTGGGAGGGACAGTTGGTGTCAGAATGGAAAAATAAGGTTGGAAGAAAGAAGTCAACTTGTCCCCTGACTCATAAAAATCAGCCGTAGATTGAGGTGGATTTTTATTTTAATTTCCCCTTGTGAAGTCAGAGAAGGACAGAAGATAACTCTATGACCCTTGTACCATAGAGAATTACGTTGAATGAGAACTATGTAGAAATAGAGGGAAAATGGAGAACTCATGAGAAAGAAAAAAAATAAATGAAAAGCTGTTGGGAAGAAAAAGGAAGCAGAGGCTTATATTTAAAATGATGATGAGGTGCTGTAAGGGTAAGATAATTAGATTTAAGTGGGCAAACAAGCATAGAAGAATAAAACAGAATGGAAGCATTAAGAGAAAAGGAGGCTGGAAAGCAGGGCTAAATTGAACTGTGAAACAGCAAAATTCTACAATATCATAGGTAATTAATTATAGTAAACTATATGAGATTTTACTTTAATAGGTTGGTTAGCCCGTGTTTCTCTTGCCATGTGAAAGAATGTTCTATGAATTTTTTTGTAAGTAGAAAATCGTATAATAAAGAAACAATTACCATTAATCTATATAGGAAAATTTCAAATATTCCCAGACCCCAAAAATCACTTACTAAATAGGACTCCATGTAGTGTTCACAGAAGCCTTTGTTCAAGATAAATACTTAATTTATCTTGAGTATTTTAAGCTAAAGAACAAAATAAGAGCAGAGGGAGCACTCTCTTCTAGAGGCAACCAGCGCATTCTTCACGACACAGGGTTAAGCGTTGGGCTTTCAACTGAAAGGTTGGCATTCCACTTCATCAGGGGCTCTGCAGGAGGAGGAGGAGGCAATCTGATCCATAAATATTTACAGTCTTGGAAACCCCATGTAGGGTTGTGATGTGCTGGACTTGAGTCAGTGAAGATGGGTTTGTGATTTGGTTTCATAGCATTCACAGATGAAGTTCAAAGCTATGGTGACTTAATGCTGATTATGAATGTAGTTTCCAACCAAGGAGATAGACCACCAATCTCCCTGCTTGGTTATAAGCTGCCTACTTATTGACTCAGCTCCAAACAAAACAAATAGGAATCATTAGGTTGACTTTTTGCCATTTTTTATTAAAAGTGAAAATCCTCTTAGGATTTCTATTGATTAGTGGAAATAGGTACTAAGGTGAATCTGTCATAAAAGCAAAGTGGTATAAAGTAAACTTGTCAAAAGTCGGACATGCGTGTATCTGAGATGAAATTTCTTAATCTATGTGATTGTTGGATGCTTTCTTCAATTCCTTAATTATATAATTAACCTCTTCATGTTATAGTAATAGTTGAATACAATTCCATTATGTAGAATAATAATGGTCAACTAGCAAACTGTAGCTACAAACTGTAGCAATATCAACAGCTAGCTTATGTAACAGAGAGTTTCTATTAAGTCCAATTTAAATCAAACTGACAGATTTCACTAACAATTTATTATAAACACTGAATATTCTTGTAAAATTATGTAGGAAATAAACCATCTAGTAAAACTAATAGCAACTACGAACCTGAAATATAGCACCGATGCTAACATTGTCATTCATTGGAGGCGTGCAATTAGTCATAACATATTTGTACATATGTATTAACGTGATTTCTAAAATCTACAGGCACATTGTTTATCTCTGTTTATCTTTCTTTCTCGCTCTTTCCCACACATACAGACACAAAAGCTATTGCATCAGTACAATTTTAATTGCTGTTGATACTCTTTTAAAACTATCATTACTACCCTCATTTATTTTCTTTGTAACAAATTGCTCCCTACTATTAGAATAAATGAGATGTGATAATAAAAGAACAACCTCCATGAATTTCTCTCCCACATTACTTACCAAAATTTATCTTAAGTATTTTAAGCCAAAGAACAAAATAAAAAGCGTAGAGAGAGCACTCTCTTCTAGATGCAACCATCTGCATTCTTTATTATACAGGAAAACATATCAGATGGATTCAGTCCCCTGCATGACTGACTGGTATAGTCTTAGCCTCTAGCACTAGGTACAAACTAGCCCAGGGTATGATCTCCTGAAAAGTGGATATAAATACACCTGCTGTATTTTAAGAGGTCCCAAATTCTAAAAATGTCTACTAAATAGGAAACTGATGTCATCTAGGTCATTAACTTCAGTACATTATTATTATTTCAAAATTTGCTACACAGTGTACAATGTATTGTTCAGTAGTATCCAATGGCCTAAAATGAATCCGGTTTCTCTCAGTATAAACTCATTTGACTCATAATGTGATAGAGATCCACTCTTCGACTAAACTACCCCCGTTTCCCGAGTCTGACTACAAAGTCTTTCCTTATGTCATTCCAAGAAAACAGCCTCATCAGTTTTCAAAATTCATTGTTACTTCTCAATTCTCCAAATTAGCAGCAGCCTTTCCTTCTTAAGAATCCTACAGTTGCAATATCTTACTAGATTTTGTATCTTATTAGACTAGTTCATACATTCTCAAAGAGGATTATATTGCCCCCTAAAGGAGCCAAAACTTGTTCTTTACGGGCCAAAAAATATATGTATTAGATATTACAATGGGTTGCGGGTCTTCAAATGTGAAGCGTATGCCACCATTTTGTATCCTTAATACTTAATTTCTTGGGTGCAGGTGGCAATTAAGGACAAATAATTCTTTTTTATTTCATGGAGAGAAGTGACAAAGAAAAAAAGGTTACAAATCTAGATCATCTTCCTAGAACTCACCGTGTGTTTGTAAATTTCTATGCTAATATTCAAGTTTTCTCTAACATGATGACATAACTTTCTTAAACGCTTGGTTAGTTCTCCTTAAGAAATCTTCCCGTTCTTCTCCCCTCAACTCCAGAAGGACAATGCTCATTTGTATCCCATAACATTTTCTCCATGAAAAGGAATATAGAAATAAGCAATTACATACAGAGCAATATAAAGTACATATGTATGTATTAATTTTCTCCATGAGGGGGTCCCTGATGGTGTACTGGTTATGCATTGGGTTGCCATCCTCAAGATTGGCAGTTCAAACCACCAGTCATTCCACAGGAGAAAGACAGGGCTAGCTGCCCCCGCAAACAATTGCAAACTTGGGGTGGGGGTGGGGTGAAGGGGGAGGCAGAAGGAGAAGGGAGAAGCAGATGGAAGGGAAGGGGTGGGGGAAGGGGAGGGAGGTGGCAGCAGGGTATATGAACCTTAATGTTCGGATTCATAATGTATTCATTTTTATATTCTCTAAATATAAGGGGGCATATGTGGTACTTAATAGTAATTTAACACTTTGTAGCCATACTATTTCCCTCCATTCATATTGAGTACTTAGCTGGGTGATTTCTACATAATTCCAAAGACAAACCATTGCCTCCCACTCTATTCCAACTCATAGTGACCTCGTGTGTGGAACCATAGAATTCCCCAAAATGCTTGCGTCACTTACAGAAAGAGATCTCTAGGTCTTTCACCTGTAGTTATGCTAGATGGCTATGAACTGCAAACATTTAGGTTAGTAGACAGGAGAAAATGGCTTGTGTCACACAGGGATTCACTGCATATACCTCATTGGCTCACTGCCATGGAGACAATTCCAGCACTGAGCATAGCAATCATGCAGGACAGCACAGAACCACTCCTGTACAGGAGCAGGAAACCTGACATTTCTCCGGTGAATCCGCTAGTGATCTTGAACCTTGATGTTAGCAGCCTACCTTGTGTCCCACTATACTACCAACCTCTTCTCTAGTGTAGGTGATTAGTAAGAATATTTTTGTGAATAAGGACATATATGAGAATTGGAAAACATTCCTAATCTCTCTTTTAATTTCTCCATTTGAAAATAGAGCTCATTCTAGTCCTGGTGGGGTGTGGGCTGCGATCTGCATAGTCAGCAGTTCAAAACCACCAGCAGCTATGCAAAAGACCTGGGCTCTTCTACTCTTAAAATCCCAGAAACCCACACAGGATTGCTTTGAGCCAGCATGGAGGGCAGTGAAATTTTGGAAAGGTAAGCATTATAATCAGTTATTTTAAAAATATATATTTTATTCAATGGAGTCTAAATATATTTTATTGCTATTTATTTTAAATCTATTTAGCTTGTTTTATAAATCATTACATATATTTCCCACAATTTTGTGATTCATTAAATTTTCAGGAATGTTACTTATATCATTTGCTCTTCCAGATACTATGTGTACTAAGTATTTATTATTCATTAGGTCAAATTGAATATGTATTATACTACTTCAGCATTAAAATAGATAAGATTATTGAAATAATTGAACAGAAATATGTTGGAAAACTTCCTTGGAAAAATGGAATGACACCTTTCCATGCAAATATTTGGGTATTTTATTTAAAGGAAAGAAATTGTTTGCTTCTATCTGGTTTTCCTAATACAGAAATTAGCTCTCTGATAAGCTGGGTAATGAATATTAAAGTAAGAAATTAGTTACAATAAAAATGAGGATGATGTAAGATGTTTTAGATAATGAAAATAAAAGTCCTTTTCATAGGGTAGTAACAACTAAAATTTTATCGCTTTGAGTGGTATTAAATAGCTAAGGATAAACAGAATCCACAGACCACTGGCAGCCTAAGCAAAGAAAGGAGGGAACAAATTTAAATAGCAATAGTAAGGGATGAAAGAGTGGACATTACAACAGACCCTAATGAAATCAAAAGGAGAATTACACAGTACTATGAAGGATTGTATTCCAATGAATTCAACAGTTTGGAAGACATGGACAAATTCTTGGAAAAACAATCTGTCCCTGGACTATCTTTGATGGACGTCAAGAATCTCAACAGACCAATAGCAATAGAAGAAAAAGACATGTTTATCAAGGGATTACCAATAAAAAATCCCCAGGCCCACATGGCTTCACTGGAGAATTCTACCAAGCATTCAGGGAAGAACTGATACCAATCCTACACAAGCTCTTCCAGAACATAGAAAAAGACAGCAAACACCCAAACTCCTTCTATGAAGCTAGTATAACTCTGATACCAAAACCAGGCAAGGATCCCACAAGAAT
>NW_022111301.1:2415275-2417195 GCF_000313985.2 Echinops telfairi | reverse complement strand
TATATAAAACAAATAATTCACCATGACCAAGTGGGATTCATACCAGGGATGCAGGGATGGTTCAACATACAAAGGACCATTGGTATTATTTGTCACATTGACAGGAAAAACTATAAGAACCACAAGATAATATCGATAGATGCAGAATAAGTATTCGACAACATCCAACATCAATTCCTGTTTAAGACATTTGAGAAGACAGGAATGGAAGAAAATTCCTCAAGACAACACAAGCTATACATGAAAAACCAACAGCCAACGTGGTAGCCAATGGAAAAAGGACTAACACAATCCCACTGAAAAAGGGGACTAGACAAGGACGCCCCTTGTCCCCACTCTTATTTAATATCATGCTGAAGATTTTAGCTAACAGCATAAAGCAAAGAAAAGACATCAAAGGTATTTGTCTGGGGAAGGAAGAGGTGAAACTATCGTTATTTGCAGATGATATGTCTTTATATATGGAAAGTCTCAAAAGCTCAACAAGGGGAGTACTGGATGCAATAGAGAAATTTGGCAGAGTGGCAGGATACAAGATCAGCAAACAGAAGTCCATCGGACTGTTATACACATCGGATAAGACAACAGAAGAGGAGATCAAAAAGGTGGTAACCTTCACAATAGCCAAATACAAATAAAAATATCTAGGGACATACCTGACTAAAAAAAACAAAAGATCTATATGAGAAAAACTACAGAACACTATTTCAAGAAGCCAAGAGCGACCTCAATAAATGGAAGAATATCCCATGCTCATTGATTGGAAGACTCAATGTAGTCAAGATGTCAGTTCTGCCTAAGGTCCTATATAAGTATAAAGCAATCCCGATACAATTACCCTCATCTTTCTTCAAAGAAATAGAAAAACTGATTACCAACTTCTTATGGAGAGAGAATAAGCCCAGAATTTGCAGAGAACTCCTCAAGAAGGACACAGTGGGAAAGCTTGCTTTATCTGACTTTAGCACATACTATGCAGCCACAGTTGTCAGAACTGTATGGTATTGGGGCAATGTCATATACTCAGACCAATGGAAAAGAACTGAAAACCCAGAAATAAAATCATCAGCATACAGACAACTCATCTTTGATAAAGGCCCCCCCAAAATCCAATGGGAAGCAGATGTTCCCTTTAACAAGTGCTGGAAAAAATGGATATTTGCTTGCAGAAAAATGTAGCAAGACCCTTATCTCACTCCATGCACAAGAATAAACACAAGATGGATCACAGATCTTGAAGTTAAACCTCAAACTATTAGGGCCATCAATGAGGGAATTGGGACAAACTTGAGAACTTTGGCACAGGGAATACATAAGCTATCAGAAATCGGGAAGGACACAAACACAGAAGAGGCACAAATTGACAAATGGGATATACTGAAGATAAGACACCTGTGTACAACAAAATAATTCACCAACAAAGTAATAAGAGAGTCTATGAACTGGGAAAACATCTTTAGCTATGACACATCAGACAAAGGCCTTCTTACTAAAACCTACAATACTCAGTTGCTTCCAAGAAGAAAAAAACTAATTTCCCACTGAGGAGGTGGGCAAAGGACCTGAACAGAAGTTTCACAGGGGCAGAAATTCAAATGATCAACAAACATATGAGAAAATGTTCCTGAAATTTAGCCATAAGAGAAATGCAAATTAAAACAACAATGTGGTACCACCTAACACCCTCAAAGATAGCTGAATTCAAAAAATCAGAAAGCAACAAGTGTTGGAGGGGTTGTGGGGAGTCAGGAAATGTCCTCCACTACTGTGGACCCATAAGTATGTACAACCACTGTATTAGTCTGGGTACTTTGGAGAAACAAATCCACGGCGACTCACGTATAAAAGAGAGTTTTATGTAAAGAAAAGGTGCATCACAAAAACATCCCAACCCAATGCTGCCCAAGCCCACAAGTCCAA
>NW_022111301.1:2383997-2414335 GCF_000313985.2 Echinops telfairi | reverse complement strand
GCCACTGGAGATCCCCTTGCAGAGGGGTCCCAGGGAGGAAACCAGCAAGTCAGGGTGTGATTGCTTCAGCACCCCCCCACCCCCACCCCCACTATCATGATCCGAATTCTACCTTTCAAGTCTGGCTAGACCAGAGGATGTACACTGGTACAGATAGGAAATGGAAACACAGGGAATCCAGGGTGGATGATCCCTTCAGGATTAGTGGTATGAGTGGCGATACTGGGAGGGTAGAGGGATAGTGGGTAGGAAAGAGGGAACCGGTTACAAGGATCTACATATGACCTTGTCCCTGGTGGACGGACAACAGAAAAGTGGATGAAGGGAGATGTCGGACCGGGCAAGATATCACAAATTAATAATTTATAAATTATCAAGGGTTCATGGGGGTGGGGGAGTGGGGAGGGAAGGGAAGGGAAAAAATGAGGACCTGATTTGGGGGGGGGCCTTAAGTGGAGAGCAAATGTTGTGAGAATGATGAGGGCAATGACTGTACAAATGTGCTTTACACAAATGATGTATGTATGGATTGTGATAAGAGTTGTATGAGCCCCTAACAAAATGATTTAAAAAAAATGCAGTGATGAATGCATGAAGCACATTGCCGTGTAGGTAGAACTGGAGGAAATCATGCTAAGTGAAGGAAGCCAAGCACAAAAGGACAAGTACAACATGAGTCCGCTGAGGTAAGCTTTAAAAAAAAAATCGAAAGGGGCATAGGGAAAATGCTACTGTATACAAAAATTCCTGGGGTTAGAAACAGGTAATATCGCAAGGACCAGACCAAATACAGGGATACATATGGTAGACAACTAAAAAGGAGATGGGGAAACGAAAATAAATAAAATTAAAAAAAAGAAATGGATAGTGGGGGCACAGGGCACTAACCCACCCAAGGGGAGGGTATTGTTTATATCTCCACAGGGAAAGAGGGATCAGACTTCAACCCAGTGCTCCAACACGTGAATGCAACATGCCGGGCATGGAGTAGGGAACCAGTGAAGAGGTCTGAGGGGCGGGACCCAATCCCAACTACTGCGTGGACACCTCCCCCTCCCCCCAGAAGAATTTATTTCAAAGGACGGAATTTAATCTGCAGCTCCAGGAGAGGGACATATCTGATCAGAGCACATGGGAGCAGATGAAGGGGGAGGAGGAGAGAGAGGAGCACATCCTTGCCCAACAGGCCTTGAGGACGATGTTGCCGGTTAGAGCAGCCATTTCCCAGAGAGGACCACATGGCTGGCCCTACTAAGGGACATGACATCCCTCACTAACCCATAGCCCTACAGGGGACAACACTGGAGACAGCTTGTAGGAATTGTGCCCCATCTGATCCCGTCACACTGAGGTGCAACAGAACAGCAAGGGAACAAAGCGGCGAGGTTCCCAGGGAATGCTGAAGATGGACTTTGGGGCCCGGGTGTGGTGCCCCACAGACTGGACTGGAAAACACTCCTAAAGGCCAGCAAACAGTCCTTGAGCTATCTACAAGCTTTTCTTTCTTGTTGTGTTTTGTTTTGTTTATGGCATTGGTTTGCTGTATGTTGTTGCTTGGCTTTGCTCTGTCTTGTTTTTGTGCATGTTATTGTTTCTGCAGGTCTGTATAAATAAAATAGGCTGGATGAACAATCTGGAGTCCAAAACAAAGGGACCAACAATTCTGGGGGGACATGGGATAAGGGGAGGTGGGGGGAAAGGTAGTAGTGTTAATGAACCCAGGGACTAGGGAACAACAAGTGATCCAAATCAGTGGTGAGCGGGGTCTAGGAGGCCTGGTAGGGTGTGATGAAGGGTAATGTAACCAAGAGGAATTACTGAAACCCAAATGAAGACTGAGCATGGTACGACAATAGGAAAGTCAAAGGAAATAGAGCAAAGAGCCAGAGGCAAAGGGCATTTATAGAGATCTAAATAAAGGCATGTACATATGCAAATATATTTATATATGAGGATAGGGAAATAGAGCTATGTGCATGTATTTATAGGTTTAGTATTAAGGTAGCAGAAGGTCACTGGGCCTCCACTCAAGTACTCCCTCAAAGCACGAATAATTTATTCTATTAAATTGGCATTCTATGATGTTCACCTTCGCAACACAACCGCTGAAAACAAGGCGGGTGAATAAGCAAATGTGGTGAAGAAAGCTGATGGTGCCCGGCTATCAAAAGATATAGCACCTGGGGTCTTAAAGGCTTAAAGGTACACAGCGGCCATCTAGCTCAGAAGCAACGAAGCCCACAGGGAAGAAGCACACCAGCCTGTGTGATCACAAGGTGCCAAAGGGATCAGGTATCAGGCATCATCAGAACAAAAAAATTTTATCATAGTGAATGAGGGGGTGGGGGAGTGTGGAGTAGAGACCCAAATCCCATTTGTAGGCCACTGGACATCCCCTTACAGAAGGGTCTTGGGGAGGAGATGAACCACTTAGGGTGTGATGTAGCAACAACAAAACACAACTTTCCTCTAGTTCCTAAATTCTTCCTCCTCCCCCACTATCATAATCCCAATTCTACCTTACAAATCTGGCTAGACCATAGGATGTACACTAGTATAGACAGGAACTTGAAATGTAGGGAATCCAGGGTGGATGATCCCTTCAGGATTAGTGGTCTGAATGGCAATACTGGGAGAGTAGAGGGAGGATGGGTTGGAAAGGGGGAACTGATTATAAGGATCTGCATGTGACCTCCTCCCTGGAGTATGGACAACAGAAAAGTGGGTGAAGGGAAACGCCGGACAGGGCAAGATATGACAAAGTAATAATTTATAAATTATCAAGGGTTCATGAAGAAGGGGGGAGTGGAATGGGAGTGGGGGAAATGAGGACCTGATGCCAGGAGCTTAGGTGGAGAGCAAGTGTTTTGAGCATGATGAGGTCAATGAATGTATAAATGTCCTTTACACAATTGATGTACGTATGGATTGTGATAAGAGTTGTATGAGCCCCTCACAACATGATTTAAAAAAAGATGAGAAAAAAACAAACACTTTGAAATTATTTTTATGTAGTTGAAAGTTATATAAATGCCATTGGAAGACTGAAAATAAAATGTCTATGAAGTATTTAACCTGGTGGAATTCTAGGTAATTCAGGATTAGAGATCAAGTAAATATGCTCGGAACAGTTAGTTCAATTAGCAATCTCAGTAGGCTGCTCACTTCTCTATTGAATAACAACTTCAAAGACATCTCAAATCCTTTCTGTTGTTAAGAGCTACATTTAACACATACACAAAATAGTCTCTTTTCTTAATAATTAACACATTTCTTGGTAGCAGCCCAATAAGTAAAAACAGTTTCTTCTTTTATTGTACTATGAACTTCATCTCAACAGGTTGTCCCTCCCTGCTCACCCTAATTAAGAAAATTGGCATAGAAAGCATTCTGCAGATGGATCAACAGCAGGAACTGCATGGGTTTCTTCATGGGTTTAATAGTTCTATCAGCTCCCTTCTCCCTTGATAATCACTAATACAGTCTCCACTTCTAGGCTTTCCTGAGCCTCTAAAGTTCCTGGCAATGGTTCCTTCACAATTACTAACTCAGATTCCTTTCAGTTCTCTAGAACACTTTTCTCCACGTTTTTTTGTGGTTGTTGTTTGTTTGTTTAATCTTCTGACATCATGTTTTGTCTTTATCTTTTTAATTTCCCACCCTGACTCCCACACACAATGTTGTGCTTGCAAAGAGACTATTCCTGCCATCTTAATAATCATACATTAGAATTACAGGCCACAATATTGACAAAGGACATGAGTAAAATGGCACAACCTTTAGTTAAAAATATTCATTTGGGGAGTACTTCTGGGAAGATTGTGCCAATGGCGATGGTGCCTCCATGGAGAGCTCACTGTGTGATTTCCAGATTTACCAGTGAGGAGGCCAAGGTGGGGGCCTGGCATGCGGGACCGGGTCATGCAGCACTCCAGGATTCTTTTGTCAGTTCTTCCACAGAGAGCACAGGTGTGCTCCTCATATGTCTGAACCCTTTGCAGGACACCCATTTGCAATCCCTCTTCACAGCAGCCATCGGTGCCTTGCCTCTCTTATGAGTGGCACTTATCCCGGCCACTTCCTCTCTAGCTCTGCACCTTTTGGTAACTTGCCAGCTTGGGGAGGTGGCCCAGAATGGTCTACCCCTTGGGGGCATCCCACAAAAGCCTGAGTGGACTGCTGGAGGCCCTGGACCCCGGCACCTGTGGCATCCCGCAGAGTAGAGTTTTCATTGTGAAGAGTCACTAGCCCAGGCCCACCTCCCTCCCTTTGGTCAGGCCAGGGCTCTGCAGATAGACAGCCCCAGCTCTCTGAAGAGGGAGGCCAGGGCTCTGCAGATAGACAGCCCCAGCTCTCTGAAGAGGGAGGCCAGGGCTCTGCAGATAGACAGCCCCAGCTCTCTGAAGAGGGAGCTGGCACTGGAGCCACCGATATGACTGAAACGCATAGCTCAGCGGGCTCCAGGAGGTTGACAGAGTTATTCCTATTTTCTTTAAAGAAGGAAAACACAAAACTCTTTACCTCGCCAGCAGAAATGAAACCCAGCATACGGGTTTCACTGTGGCTCTCCTGCCACAGGTTAGGAATCCTGCTGAACTGGGGCCCATGGTCCTTAGCCAGATTGCCCTCTGATCAGAAGCCCCTCCTCCCAGGAGCATACACTATAATTGCCCATTTCCACTCTGGGACCACATGTAAGGAATGAATAGTTCTGAGTTGTGCAGGAATCCACTGTTATAAGCGCAGTCACAGAAGGACGGCATGCTCCCTATATAATATACAGGCACTCCAGTAGCTTCAATATACCCTTCACTTGCCCCAACCACCATAACTTCTGGAATCTATTCCCTTATCCTTTGTAACACATATTCTCCTTTAAGTTACCAAGTAAAAGTGGGTCTCCCATAATCCTCTTCTCCAATTCATTAAAAAAATCACTGTGCCTAATGGGAAGACTTTGTATGATTAATGCCACCACTTAAAATATACTGCGGAGCAAGTATACCGCAATCCTCTTACTCATTCAATTATACCACCTTCTCGTCTGCACACAATACGTTTTCCAGCACCGATCTGGCCCCCCCATAACCTGAAGTGCCAAACATAACCCCCATCCCAGAAGACTACACACCACCTTCAGCTCAATCAAGATGTGACACAAACAACAACCAACACCAGCGGCTACCATCATAAATCTAGAAAATTAAAAGTCAATTACTGAAGATGACCCAAACCCAACCGTTTACATAGAAAATGTAGCCCTTGAATTGACAGAGAAAGAATGCATGAGAAGCTGTTTAGGGCAATATAGGAATTTAGGGGATCAATCCTGAAACTGATGAAAAACATAGAGTTACTAGAATCCTCACACCAAAGGGAAATCAAGGAGTAAAGGAATGCTGTAGAAGAAATAATGAAAAAGGTGAATGATCTCACCAGGAAAATGGAAGAAATGGAAAATCAAATCAACAATCTTAAAAATATCCAAGAAAAATTCAGCAAATGAGAGAAACAATTGAACAAAAAATCCAAAGAGTATGAAGGAAGCCTATGGATCATGTGGGATTCCATGAATCGAAAAAAATATTTGAATTATTGAGTTGCCAAAAAAGGAAGAAATAAATAAACCTACAAATAAAATTGTAAGGTAATTCTTGGGAAAAAACTTTCCCCATTAACACAAAGGAGGAGACCATAACCATTCAGAAAGCAGAGAGATCACCAAAACCTATTATACAACCACAGTTGTCAGACAAACGAACTCAAAAACGATGTGATTTGGTATAATCATTGATACTCGGACCAAAGTATCAGGAGAGCACACCCCAGAAATAAAAAATTCCCCATACAGACAATTGATTTTTGACAAAGGCCCCAAAAACATGAAATAGGAAGAAGATACCCTCTTCTATACATCGTGTTTGAAACTATATTTACTTGCAGAAAAATGAAACAAGACCCATATCTCACTCCATGCACAAAAAACAAACTGAAGGTGGTTCAAAGACCTAAAAGTAAAACCCAAGGCATTCAGGATCATCAATGAGAAATTGGGAGAAAGCCAGGAGCCCAAGTGCAGGGAGTACACAGGGTATCAGAAATGACAAAGGAAGCACACTCTTTGGAAGGTAAAATAGATGAGTGGGACCTATTAAAAATAAAACACGTGTACATCTAAAGATTTCAGTAAAAGAGTAAAAAGTGAGCTCACAGACTGGGAAAAGCTATTTAGCGATAACATAAAAACAAATGACTAATTACTAAGATATTCAGAATTTTACATGTCTACAAACAAGAAAAAAAGAATAACACCCCTCTGAGAAGGTGGGAGAAGAACCTAAACAGACAATTCACAATGGATGCGACTTGAATGGATAATAAACACATGAGGAAATGCTCTCAGCCATGAGCCATCCAGGAACTGCAAGTCAAAACAACCGTGAAATACCAACTAACACCCATACTACAGCCCAATTTAAAAACCAGAACGAAACTGAGAGTAACAACTGTGGGATGGTGAATAAGGAATGCTTATCCCCTGCTGGTGGACTTGTAAATACATTCAGGCACTGTGGAAGGCAATATGGCAATACCTAAAACAGATGGAAATTGAAATACTTTATGATCCAGCAATCTTATTACTGAGCATATGCCCCAAAGAACTGAGAAACAAATGTTTAAATTATGAACAGACATTTGCTCCCCATGTTCATTGCAGCACGTTTTACAACAGCAAGAAGCTAGAAACAGCCTAAATTACCATCAATAGAAGAGTGTATTTGAAAACTCTGGTACAAATAGGAACTGGAAACACAGGGAATCCAGGACAGATGATCCCTCAGGACCAGTGGTAAGAGTGGCGATACCTGGAGAGTGGAGGGAAGGTAGGGTAGAATGGGGGAACCAATTACAAAGATCCTCATAACCTCCTCCCTGGGAGATGGACAACAGAAAAATGGGTAAAGGGAGATGTCAGACAATGTAAGTCCTGACAAAATAATAATAATTTATAAATTATCAAGAGTACATGAGGGATGGGGGAGTGGGGAGGGTGCTGGAAAAATGAGTAGCTGATACCTAGGGCTCAAGTAGAAAGCAAATGTTTTGAGAATGACGATGACAACAAATGTACAAACATGCTTGACACAATGGATGTATGTATGGATTGTGATAATAGTTGTATGAGCCCCCAATAAAATGATAAAACAAAACAAAAACTTCTGGTACATACACACAACTGAAAAATATGTATCCTTCAAAAACAGCAATGAAACCATGAAACACCTCAAGGCGTGGAGGGATCTGGAAGACATGCTGAGTGAAGTTAGTCAAGCACAAAAGGACTAATATGAGTCCATGCAGTATGGACAAGAAGCAGAACTAGCAAGCCATCCAGTTGTCTGCCTGGGGACCAGACAGTCCCATAAAGAACTGAACCAGTGCCAATGAACCACACACACACCATTTGCTCCAGGAAAGTAGAGTGTAGGTCCCTTGACTTGAGGCCCCCTCCCAACAGCTGGGATTTAATGTTCCAGGGAGGGGGCTGGTGATGGTGTCTGTTGAGTGGTTGTCATGTGGATCTGAGGTGATGTCCCATGAAGAAGGAGGCAGCCCTGTGGGAGGGATGAGGCTTACTAATTGGAGGGGCAGCACCGGAGAGGAGAGAGGGCACAGTCACATTTGGGGGAACATAGATGCATGTTTGATAGGGGAAGCGGAAGAAGAGCTGACCTCCCCAGGGCAGGTGCCATGGAATGCTGGGACACTGAATCCTGGATCTTCAGCATCTCACCCATGCTCCAAAGGCTGCACTGGTGAGACCCCAAACGGAAACTGCTCTGGATGAACTGGAATCTACCTCTGACACACTTTTAACTTGAGGACTTAAGTCAGAAAATGCAAGAGTCTGAGGAAAAGGAGATAGCTGTACAGTTAAATGGGTGGGGACAATCAAAGTCTCGCTACATCAATGTCCTATATGCTGTATTAAGATAGGTAGTATTACAGTAATTCTGCGATGGCATTTTGTTTTATTTTGCTTATGCTTGTGTACCTTAAGGTGTATCTCAGATGTGTGTTGCCATTGGGAGTTACCCTTTTGAAGTTGTGTTAGTTGTCTTTCTGGTTTTCAGTAAAAGAAACCCAGGGACATTGCACTATAGGTAAAGCAAATCGAACAAGTGTTCAAGAGGGTTGTATTGGAGGATGTGGGGTGTTGACCAGAGATAATGAGATGATGTCAAGGAGTCTAGGAAGGAAAAGTATGTTTGGAGACTGATTATGGTAGCAATTGTACAATTCTGTTTGACATGATTGAACTATGGAATGGTATGTTATATACAATAACTCTCAAGTTACAGCAAATAAAAAAGAAAAGAGAGAAAGCATAGATCCAGGAATGAGCTTGGGGCTAGCACTAAATCCTAGGTCCAACTTGAGAACAACTAGGTTTGACATCATGGCCCTGCTTGATACTCGCCCTCGGGTAGGGAACACATAAGACATGGGTACTAGAGAAAAATGTGGCAAAGAATTTAGATCATGCGGGGCTATCAGCTAAAACACATCTGGGGTCTTAAAGGTTTGTCTCCAAACAAGCATGTGAACTAAGACCACATTGAAGAAACATACCATCAACAGTCACTTAAGCGTGGCAAAGCATGTAATCGAAAATTGAATGAGGGACTAGTATATAAGCCTAACTTATGAGAACCCCGTGTGCAGATTGCTACAGTTCACAGTGGGAGCCCACAATTGTAGCACTATATAGGAAATAGTTAGATCTCCCCCTATCTAAAACTGAGGGATGGGAGGAAAGTGGCCACTAAACAGAGTGCTCGGGAGAGAGAAGCTTAAAAAGTCAAAGGCATAAATCTGACGTGAACAGTTCAAATTTTGTCAGTAGATCCAACATGTGCCACAGACTGGACCGGGTCTTGTTTCCAAATCTTTCTGTATCTTTGTATTGTTTGGTTTGGTTTTTGTTCAGAGTAGATTGTGTGTCAGAGTTGATATGTCAGTCGGGGTCTTGAACACCCTCTTGAAGCTATTACATGATTTTCCATGTTTTGGTATATGAAACCCCAGGACTGATGAGCCTATAGGGACAGCAAATAGAATAAGGGGATCGGGGAAAGGATGGTACCGTGGTGGTGGTGTGGTCAAGGGAGACGATGTGAAGGAGACTGTGTAGGAAAAGAATGTTGGAAACTGATGGTGGTGGGCAGTTGTACAATTGTACTTGATGTGATTGAAATATGGATTGATTTGATATATGTATTAAATCCTAACTAATTATAATAATAAACATAATACATATGCTGTATTTATTAAATCCTAACTAATAATAATAAAAAGGAACATCACCAGCAAAATACAAAAATGTGACATGGGGGGAGGATTCGCCTGGTTCACAGTGATCACTTTGTCATTCTTGTTGAGCCTTTAGAATATATATATGAAGTGATATATATCACATGTATATATATTACCTATTGATTTTTGCAAAATTTACCTCAGAAAATTGGACTTGATTGAGCTCTAATAAATTATATCTTTCTCCAATCAATAGGGTGCAAAAATTCCCAAACATTTCCATTTTGTAGAGGTTGCTCCTATTTGAATATCCCATGCTTCTTTATTTTCTGCTTTGTTGGTGAAGACAAGTCTAGTACATCGTTCTTTGGTTTGTGTTCCTCCTTCAAGTACCTATTAAAAATGAAGTATATTGTAGAACATGTAGAATGAAAAGACTGTATTTGCAGATTGTAATGTAAAGATAAGTTGAAAGAGATGTTGATACATTGATACATGTTTTCGACCACTTTGATATCACTGAAAAATCTTAAGAAATCTTGAAAGTCTTTGATTTTCCACATATGAGAATATATCCCACTTCTCAGTAAACATGAGGGAATTTCATTTCATATTGAAAATAAGTTAAAGCATGTCAAAATTCTAGGTTGTTAGTTTGTCATACTGTGGTAGCTTGAATATTGCTGCAATGCTGGAAATTATGCACTGGTATTTAAATAAAACAGCAGGGTCACTCAAACTCGACAGGTTTCAGCAGAGCATTCAGATTAAGAATAGACAACAAAGAGGGGCTAGCCTGTCACTGTCAGGGGAAATCACCACTGACAGCCGTATGTGGGCAGCAGAATATGGTCAGACCCGGAAAACCTCATGAAGAGGACTGCAATGTTGCTAGACATAAGACCAGAGGATGAGTCCCACATGATAGACAACACTCAACATACGGCGAAGCGTTGCCTTTTCTAAGTAGAGTCAACCATAAGGACCTGGGCAGAGTAAAGTCATTAGGAAAAAGCCGTCAGAACTTCATTCCCTGAGCTGTCATCACAAAATACGAGAAGAAATAGCTGCAAACATTTATCCGCAATGAGAACCTAGAAAGTTTGAAGTATGAATCTAGGAAAATTGCAAGTCATTGAAATTAAATGCAATTAAAATTGCTACCTAGGTCTTAGCGAGCTGAAATAAATGACTGGTATAGCCAATTTGAATCGGTATATCATCTGATTCACTATGCCAAGAAGGACATATTCAAGAAAAATGATGTTGCATTTATCTAGAAAAAGGACATTTCAGGATCTATCATATAGTACAATGCTGTCTGTCATGGAATAATATCTATCTGAATAAAATAATATCCAGTCATTGCAACTATTATTCAAATGTAGACTCCAATCGTTAACGCTAGTGATGTGGAAACTGAAGAGTTTTACCAATATCTTCAGGCCGAAATCAATCAGTGTGCAATCATGATTAGTTCGTAATTATTGGTAATTGGAATGCAAAAGTTCAAAACAAAGAGGAAGGACAATCGATTGGAAAATATAGTCTTGGGGATAGAAACAAAGCTGGAAATCACATGATATTTTCAAGGCCAGGGATTTCGTCATCGCAAGTATCCTTTACACCAACACAAAAGGTGACTATACATATGGACCTCTCTACATGGAATGTAATGAAATCAAATTGATTACATCTGTGCGAAGTAACAATGAGAAACTCAACATCCACAGCTGAAATGAGGCCAGCAAAGAGACCATCAATTGTTCCTACGTAAATTCGTGTTCAAGCTGAAGAGAAAACAAGTCCATACAAGTCAAATCGTAACCTAGAGACTTTCCCACCCGAATTTCAAGAACATCTCAAGGACAGCTTTGCTGCCTTGAACACTAATGACAGAAGATCTAATGAGCTGTGGGATTACATTAAGACCATCATTCATGAAGAAAGGAAAAGTGACTAAAAAGGAAGGAAAGAAAGAAAAGGTCAAAGTGAATGTCAGACGGGACTCTGAAAGTTGATCTTGATCATAGAGTAGTTAATGGAATTGGAAGAAATTATGAAGTCAAAGAGCTGAACAGAAATTTTCAAAAGGCTACCGATGAAGGCAAAGTAATTATTATAACGAATTGTTGAAAAATCTACATTTAGAAAACCAAAAAGGAAGAACATGCTCAGCATATCTTAAAATGAAAGAACTGAAGAAAAAAGTCAAGCTGGAGTTGCAATACTGAAATGGACAAAATATTGAAGGATATATGAAGTCTCAAAAGAAGATGGAAGGAAATATACAAACTCTAAGATCTAGTCAATATTCAGCCATTTTAAGAGGTAGCATTTGAGCAAGAATCAATACTGCCAAAGGAAGGAGTCCAAAGTGCACTAAAATCACTACCCCAGTAAACACCTGAAATGTTTCAACAAGCTAATGCACTAGAAGTAGTCACTTACCAATACCGAGAAATTTCGCAAACTACCTGGCAAACTTATTGGAAGTGATCCATAGTTGTACCCATTTCAAAGAAAGATGAACCAACAGAATGCTCAAATTATAGAAATTGATATCGCATGCAAGTAAAATTATACTGAAGATCATCCAACAAGTGTTGCAATAGTACATTGACAGGTAGCTGCCAGAAATTCAAACTTGATTCAGAAGAGCATGTGAAAGAAGAGACATCATTGTTGACATCAGATGGATCTTGGCTGACAGCAGACAAGACCAGAAGTTTTTGCATGTGTATTTTTGTGCGTCTGTCAATAAAAATGATTTTATTGACATATACTTCACATGTGAGGCAATTTAATCATTCAATCATAGTTTTAAAAATTGTGCAATTATCCTCACAATCAACTTCAGATCAAAGCATTTGACTATGTGGACTATAACTACCTTTGGATACCCTTGAGGGAATGGGAATCCCAGACACTTGATTGTACTCATTGATAAACTGTCCATGAATCAAAAGGCAGTTGTGGGAAGAGAACAAGAGAATACTGCATGGTTCACAATCAAGACAGGAGTGTATCAGAGCTGTCTCCTCCCACCACACTTACCTGATTTACATGCTTAGTAAATAATCAGAGAAACTGGATTATAGGAGGAAGAATTTGGCATCAGGATTTGAGGAAGGTTTACTAACAACCTTCGATACGCAAATGACATAACCTTGCTGGCTGAAAATGAAGAGGACTTGAAACACTTGTGCTGATGAAGATCAAGGACTGCAGTCATCGGTATGGATTACAATTTAATGTAAAGAAAAACAAGATCCTCACAAATGCACCAATAGACAACATAAATAGAGAAAAGATGCAAGTTGTTAAGAATTTCAATGCTTCTGGAAGCAGCAGTCAAGACATCCAACAATGAATTGCTTTGAGTAAACCTGATTGCTTTCAGTAAACCTCCACAATTGTTGAAAAGCAAGAATGTCATTTTTGGGGGAAAAGGTGCACTTGACCCAAGCCACGGTGTTTTCAATTCCCTTATATGCAAGTGAAGGTGGGACACTGAATGAGGAAAATCAAAGATGAATCTATGCTTTGGAATTACAGTACTGGTGAGAAATATTGAAAGTCCAATGGATAGCTACAAGAACAGACAAATCTTAGAAGAATTACTGCCAGAATGCTCCAAAAAAGCAAGGATGACCTGACTTTGTCCCACGTTAATTTGGACATGTCTTGAGGGACCATCCATCCCTGAAAGGACATCATACTTGTTAAAGTCGAGGGGCAGCGATAAAGAGGAAGACTCTTGACCAGCTGGATCGACACAGTGGCTGCGACAATGTGCTCAAACATAACAATTGTGACGACGGGGCAGCACTGGGCTCTTTTTCAGTCTCTCGTCCATAATGTCACTATGACTTGGCAACTTACCTAAGAACAACCACATTTTTTATCAGCTATGGCTGTCACTTGCATGAAAAATCTCCTGTTTTAATTATTGATTCCTTAATTAGCATAAGGAATTTGTTGAAGCTTCTTAAGTCTACCAGTTTCCATGAAGGTCAGCAAGCTAGGTTTGTTGGAAACACAATTAGCAAGGATACCCAAAATGCATTTCTCATACCCCCACCCCCTCAGGACCAAAATGCCAACAGTTTCAGAGTTGAAGGCCCAAAGGTAAGGCTGAAAGTATTGCTATCAGCAAAAGAGGGGAAGTTTGATTAGAGACTGTCATTAGACCTAACCCACACTTTAATGTGAGATACAAAACCTGGCCTCCTTATTTCAGTTTTTAAAAGCTCTTAATTGCCACCCCAGCTCCTGAGCATCCCAAGGAATAGGGTGTTCCATCTCTACGCTCCTACATCTTTCACTCCTTTTCAGGTATCATTGCTATGAGCACTCCCTAGCAAACATCCTGGGGGTTATCTGTTTCAGTATCTGTTTTGCAGGAAATTCTAAATAAGACATAGAAGACACCCCTGCTGTTGCCCTGGATTGAAGATTGAATTCCAGAAACTGCCACTGACCCGACAGAAAGTCATCACCCTCATTCTGAAGAACCAAACGGCACACCATTTGTATTTTTATATCACTAACATTCAAATGAAAATGTCTGCTAAGGTTTTAGACACTGTTCATTCTATTTCCTTTTGTAGGCGTTGTAAGCAGTCATACTTTATGTCGCACCAGCATCATTAAACATGCATCTTTAACAGATGAATTCATTACTATATGTAATCTTCTGTAAGGTTAAAATTTTTGTTTCTAACTTTCTTGCAGCTAAATAAAAAAGCATATATTTTATGCAAAAACACTTGCATATAACCCAAATGGGATTTTTCTTTTAAGAATACCTTATTCCAAGTTATAAGTAGAACAATCAATTCAAATTTTGAACTAAAGCCCATTCAGTAACTAGAAACTTCCACCAATTTTGTATTGTGTTACATTAGCAATAGTTTTGAATTCTGTGTTCCTGTATGCTCTGACAAACCTAAATAAGATAAACCACAAAGGCTTTTGACTGCCTTAGAGAATTCTCCTTAATGCACACGATGTAAGTATAAGCATGTCTATTGCAGGAAAAATTGCTATGTTAGTTGTTATTAGACACTGTCAGGTTGGTTCTTCCCTACCTTCTTTTCCCTTCTGCCCTGTAATACTTTTTGTTGTAGCCTCATTGTGATAGCCACTGTATCGACCCATCTCCTTTAGGGTCTTATGCATTTTCCCTGGTCCTGTAATAAACATTGTGTCCAGAGACTGGTCTCCTCTAATAATATGCCAAAGTCCATGGGAAAAAGTCTCACATTATTCCTTTCTAAGGAGCATTCTGGCTGTAATTCTACTAAAGCAAATATGCTTGTTCTTTTTCAGACTGTGGTATATTCAATATTCTTCAGAACACCATAATTCAACTTCATATTTCTTCAGTGTTTCTTATGCTTTGGTCAGCTTTTGCATGCATAGGAGGTGGTTGAAAATACCATAGCTTGAGTCAGGTGCATCTCCATCCTCAAGGGAACAGTATTGTTTTATTTTGTTTTAACACTTTAAAGAGATCTTTCAAAGCAAAATTCTCAATTTTATACATCATTTGATGTCGTAATTGCTGCACCCATGAGCACTCCACTTTTCTGCCATCATTCTGGCTTGTGAGTGTTGCTGTCATGTTGGAAGCTATGACACCAGTGTTTCAAATGCCATCAGGGTCGCTGAGAAAGGACATGTTTTAACAAGATTTCAGATTATGAAGATGAATTTGGCTGGTATTCTTGATGTCATAAAAACTAATGAGTGTTATAAAACTCTTTACAGGAGAGGGAAATGAGATAACTTTTGCTTTTCTTTATCTCCCTAAACTCCAATTACCTCGCCAGTAAGATAAAAAAATAATACTGCTGCCTACCTCATAGGATTGTTGTAGAGTTACCATATATACTTGGGTACAAGCCGAGTTTTTCAGTACATTTTATGCCGTTATTGTGGTAAAAGTAGGTGCCTGAGCTGATATTCGGGTCAGCTTATACTCAAGTATATATGGTAATGCAATAATACAAGTAAAATCCTCTAGTCAGGACATGATATATTAGAAATGAATCCAGACCAGGTAAAATGATCTGGCACCTACTTATCAAACAACTGGCCAGTGAGCCAGTGAATACTGGTGAGGTAAGACAGGAAAAATGAAATTCAGGTGTCAATTTGAGTTTTAACCGCTTCCCCATTCCTAAGTGAGATAATTCATTTCAACTGTCTACCAATTACAGTGTTTCACAGCTCATTTTGATTTAGGAAACTGATGCCAACACTTTAAGTTTTGTTTCCTTTTGTAAATATAATAGTATGACACAAAGCCCAGAAATGTCCTACAAGAATTCTTCACAGGAATTCATAGTAATTGTTCCTTTTTAGAAAATTCAAAGAATCGGATTTGAATCAAGAGTCCTACACTAAATTGTTAACCAACTTCAGCAAGTGTAATAAATGTTCTGAACCAGTTGAAGTCTGTGAGCATGTCAAACAGTTTGTACTCAACCATTAAATGAAAGATTGATGGTTTGAACCCACCAGTGGTGCCATGAAAGAAGAATCTGATCTTCTACTTCCACCAAGATGGTAATCAAGACAAGATACAGTGTAATTCTACTTTGTAACACACTATGCACTTGAATCCACCACTTGGCAGAGGCTTTGTTTTTGACTAGTTAATTCTTGGGTATAGTGTGAAATTTTGATCACATACTATATGTGGATAACTGTGTCTCTAATATTGCATCATTCCATCATTCCAGTTAATGCATCTGAAACTAATTATGATAAACTTTAAATTAAGAACTAATGTAAATAATTCTTTAATTTACCAGTGAAGAAAATACAGGAACCTGTCAAGACAGAAGGATAAGCCAGTACCCTTGATATAATAAATATTGACAAACTTACTAAGCAACAACATTGGCTCGAGACAACATTGGAATAGGTGCAATTTATATCTATGGCATGGCTCCATCTCTGCAGGTATTCTTTCATCCGCTCCAGCTATCTTGATCAAAAGAATTTCTCTTGCTCCAAGTTTAATCATATTCATGTTCCTGAGTAAATTCTGACTGTTGGAAACCCTAATAATATCCAAGAAACTGTATTGTGACTTTGCATCTTGTCTAAATACCCAGACTCAAGATTGATATTATGCAGTTTGGGATTCTGGGAATTATTCCTTTATTTCCACAAACCAAGTGCAAAATTGGTCCCCAATTATATTCTTAAAACACAGCACTCCTTCCTTTTAGGTTATTTGATTCCTTAGAAATGGGTTTCTGTGTGTATGTCTCTATTTTCCTTGCCTTGATTTACCTCAACTAAGAACTACTGCTAGATAACGAGTTCTCTACTTGTTATTCTTTTCCAAACTCACTGTGTTCTCCTGAATACATACAATATGCATATACATAGTGACACTACATTGCAATCTTCACTTTCATATATTATGGAACTCTTACACCTCTACTGTGATGTTTTCATTTTGTTCACATTAGACAAATGAGAAATGTACTTGGAAAAATCAAGTAAGTAATCCAGGGTTATATTACTAAATAATAATAAAGCAAAAATATTGACACTAAAAAGAAACACATTTTTCTGTCTCTAGCCCTGTGCTCTTGAAACATTCACTTATAGATAGTAACTTAACTCCCATTGTCCTTCCTTTAAAGAAATTATATTATTTCAGATTGAGAGCACTATACTTTTGGATATTTTGACTGATGGTCCACCACACCTCATCTACACATCCTCCATATCGTATCTGTTCCTCCTTAACTCATCAATCTTGCTGAATTTAAGAACTGGCCCAATCACAATCTAAAGAAAAGTTTCTGTCAGTTTATGTTCAATATAAAATGCATGTTTACTTCCACTCTGTCCCAAGTTACACCAGCAAATTCAGTACCAGTGGTAAAGTTTGGTTGGATGCATTTTGCCTTTTGAATTAAGTGTTTTACCACTCTTTTAAGTCAATCTTTTACACCTGAATCTTTTCAGTTGTAAAATGAGAAACATGATAATATTTATTTTATCTATATGACAGTGCTATGATAATATATTTGTAAAAATATCCAAGTGTTTAGAGTAACAAAGTTATAGTGTTCAATTATTAGTTGGAAGCTTGCTTTTTGAGGTACTTCAGCTTTCCCAGTTGTATCTTACAAATCCGGCTAGACCAGAGGATGTACACTGGTACAGATAGGAACTGGAAACACAGGGAATCCATGACAGATGATCCCTTCAGGACCAGTGCTGAGAGTGGCTATACCCGGAAGGTAGAGGGAAGGTGGGATACGAAGGGGGAACCGATTACAAGGATCAGCATATAACCCCCTCTCTGGGGAACAACAACAGAAAAGTGGGTAAAGGGAGACATTGGGCAGTGTAGAATATGTCAAAATAATAATAATTTATAAATTATCAAGGGTTCATGGACGGGGGAGCGATGAGGGAGAGGAAAATTTAGGAGTTGATACCAAAGGCTCAAGTGCAAAGCAAATGTTTTGAGAGTGATGTTGGCAACAAATGTACAAATGTGCTTGACACAATGGATGGATGGATGGAATGTGATAAGAGTTGCATGAGACTCCAATGAACAATTTAAAAAATAAAATGTTAAAAGATTAACTTTATTGAAAAACTTTCTGAAAGTGATCCATTAAAATATATATTTATCTATATATAGATATATATCAACAGCGGCTGGTTTGGACTTGGTAGCCAAGATCTGTGGTAATAAAAATCAAAGTGAACATCATCACTGACATACTGTTTGCCTAGGTGGAAAGGGAATAATTATGGTTCCTATTGAATCCTATTTCAAAGGCATATAGTCAGATACTATTTTGTGCATCAAACTGCACCGTCAGACCCTGGGCCTGTAAAGACCTTTCCAAACAATGGAACCATCTGTGGAGGCGCGTTTGATGACATTTCTGAAGCATTTGTGATGAGATGGGTCACTCCCCCAGACTTCAGCTATCTCACCCTCACTGGGATTCAGTGGAGGAACTTTGAAGCAACTCAATGAAAACCTCCTATTGACATTTTCTAAAAATAAAACCGAGAAAGGAAAATTTCAACAAACGTCTTCAATTCATTTCAACTCAACGTTTCTGAAGGCGCACTAATGGACACCATCTATGCTGCTCTTTGCATCTGTCCTATCTATTAAATGTCCATCCTACTCAGATTCCTGTCTGATGTATCATACATGCTGCGGCTACAATAATCTTTTTCAAGCACACTTCGGATAAGGTCACTTCTCCACTTAATATCTCTAGGATAATAGCCCAAAATTTTAGCAAGTCACAAAATGTCATTAATGATTGGTTCTCTCCACCTCCTCTCATATCATTTACTAATTTCATATTTCTGACATGCAGAGCTATTCCTGTGTCTACTGAAAGGGTCATTACATCTTGTTATGACTATTTGTTAATTGATTGTTTTAAGCTTACATACTTGTGGATATTATCCATTATAATGTGGGCACTTAAAAGGCAGTTTATTTACGTAACCAGCCCACAGCTCTACCATAGTGTCTGTCATAGGGCTGACTCTTAATAATATTTTAAAATACCATAAATGTAAAAAAGTGGCTTATTTAGTTTAAAAGCAAACTCTGCAATATATCAACCAGGTAACATTCCATTAGAGGTGATTTTGGTATTTCAAAGACATATACGGTCTTGTTGTTTTAAGGGGATTTTAAAAAGGATAATTCTGAACAGAAAGCTTTATAACAATCTTAAAAGTCCACAATGATTGTGAAGCATGACAGAAATTTTACAGAGAAGTTTTACACTTGTCAGAAAGAAAAGATTGATTAGGATTCCAAATCTTCAGAATGACAGTTCATTATTTTATTGTTTTTCTAGTACATGGGTGATAGTCAAATTCAAATTAAAGTTACAAAGGGATTCCACAATTGAATGCAAATTTCATTTGCATTGACAGGCATTATTGTCTCAGAAGCGTGCCAAGCCATCATTCATACTGTCTCATAGCATGCCATTGAAATAGCACCAGGCCTGGTACTTAGCTTGCATTCCAGATTCAAATAGCTATCTTATGACAGAAACTGAAATGTGCCCCAGTTTCTGAACTCTTATCTGTCCTGAATTGATCATCACATTGTAAGCAGTATGCAAATATATAAACCAAAAATCTCTAAACAGCCTGCTGTAGTCGACCCCAACTCATAGCGACTCTGTAGCAATTTCTGAAACTACATTTTCACATGAGCAGACAGCCTCATCTACTTGGTGTCGAGTAGGTGGTGATTAGGACCTGCTAATCTTGCAGTTAGCACGCCGTCACCTAACTCATCAAGCCAAAAGAACTCCTTACACAAGCCTATAATGTATAAAATGTGGTTGAACACATTAGTATTTTAATAAAATATTATATGTATACTTAGTAAATATTTATTTAGTAAATAAATACATATATAAATACTATATATATTTAGTAATATATATATTTTTTTTTTTCCCAAGAACTTGATATTTTTACCACCAAAGTAAAAAAAAAACCAAACCATTAAGTTATGCCTGTCTTCTTGTGTCCGTACGCATTTTAAAAAACACCTAATTTTATAGTGTTTTAAAAGGTATATTATGTTGTAGATTTTCATATACAGAGCTTAATACTCCTAAGAAGTAATCTGTTTAATAATCATGTGGGAGGAGCACTATTGTTTTACAGCACCATGCTACTAACAAAATTAATGTGGGGGAATTAGAATTAGTGAATTTTTTGTACAAAAACGTAGGTATTACTTCGAGGGAAATAGAAATAAAAATAACAAATGATTCAAAATGTTGGGCTCACGATAATCTGAGTAACGTAGAAGAAAATAGAAGTAAATAAATGAAATCACAATGTCCAATATTGTCAATGAACATTAAGTAAGAGGAGAAAACTGAAAACGGCATTGCCATAACAGCGTGAGATCATTCTAAAATTGTACACCTGAAAGCAGAGCAAAACTGATAAACCAGAAATATGTTAAGACTTGGAACTTTCAAATAAAATCAAATAGTGTTAAATGGTATCACTATGTGAAAGAGGTGGTTTCATGATCCCTGAATGACTTTAATGAAGTTTTTCTTAATACGCAACTACAGGAGTACAGGAAAGGGGCCAACGTGGAAATGTTCTCATACATGCTTTCTAATATGCGATAGGATTAAGGATTGAACAATGCAATACAATGAAGTAGTTCACCCTTAAAGGTGCACACATAATGACACCTACAACTTGAAATAAAGAGGAATATCCAGTGATACACCGTCTGAAGGTGTCCATTTATGGTATAACTAATTATGTAATATTGACTGCCATCCAGTTAATGCTGACTCAAACCCTTGTGGGTTTCCAAGATGGTAACTGTTTTGGGGAGCAGAAAGATCAGTCTTTTCCCCACTCTACTGTTGGTGGCTTTGTAATGCCCGCCATACGGATCGCAGCCCAACACATAACCACAATGCCACCCGGGCTCTAGTTACTATAAATCTGTGGCTCTTATATCCATTTATGATTGAATTCTATCATGAAACATGACCAATAAAATTGTTATTTTTAAGACTCCTTATAAAATATTGCTCTGAAGGCTCCTCAAATCTTTCACTTGGAAAAATAGTAGGTAAACCTTATTCTATTGTATTCTCTTCTATTGTAGAATTTTCAAATTTTTGAAATATTGATACAAGATATTTAAAATTATCAATCCTCTTCCTATGATTTTTATGGTTGCTAATTTGTTGCCCAAATATAAATAAAATTGAACTCACTAACACCAGTTGACTTCAACTCCAAGTGAAACTGTTCCTTTGTGTAGCTTTCATCGTAGCAGATATCCTCCTCGTTTCCCATGGTGCAACTGGTGGGTTTGGACCACTGACTTCGTGCTTGGCAGCTCATTACACAGCTACGCCATCAGGGCTTTGGTGGGTTTGTTACAGGGGATATTGATTTACTTTTTCTCTCAATGGCAAGGAATTATTTTCAATAGGAAAATTTTCTATTCATTCATACCACTCTGAGGTAATACTAAAAGCCTTCTTTCATTTGAAATCAGTAAGAATCCCATCTTTTGTATATGTTATAAAATTAATGAAAATGAGATTTTTTTAAATTTAGGGGACCAGCCTCTTATACTTCATGATAAGTGTTCTACATTTACAGCATGAAATATAGTGAACTGGAAGTCTCATTTAATAAATTTATTACCTACTTCATTTTTAACCCAGGTTATATGTTAAGCAGATGCAAAATTCAGATTTTTCAAATACTTATGATACAGTTTGAAATATACTCATAGAACTGGGAAAAACATATTATATATACATATATATAATAAAAGACCCTTAATTCAATCTTTTCCCCTGCTATGCAAATGCAGTGAAATGAAATTACTTGGAATGATTCTCTATCCATATTTCTAACCCCCACCAAATAATTTCCTGGGACCATGCAAATAGAGTGTGTGAAATCTAACTTCAGGATTGTTCAATTGTTACATTCCACAGCTACGTGGCTAACTGACTGGAGGAGATCCATATTTGTGCCCATTCCTAAGAAAGGTGACCCAACAGAATGTTTAAACTATCAAATAATATCATTGACATCACATGCAGTAAAATTTTGCTGAAGATCATCTAACAACCGTTTAGCAATCCATTAACAGACAGCTGCCAAAAGTTCAAGTCAGAGTAAGTAGAGGACATGGAAAAAAGGACATTATTGTGAATATCAGACGGATCTTGACTGAAAACAGAAAATACCAGAAAGATGCTTACTTGTGTATTCTTGACTATGTCAAGGCATTCAACCGTATGGAATGCAAGACGCTATGGATGACTTTGAGAAGAATGGGAATTCCAGAACACTTCATTGTGCTCATGAGGAATTTGTACACGGATCAAGAGGTAGTTGTGTGAAAAGAACAAGGAATTACTGCATGGCTTAAAATCGGTAAGGGTGTACATCAGTTTGGGATTCTCTCACCACATTATTCAATCTGTATGCTGAGCAAATTGTCAGTGAAGCTAGTTTATATGAAGAATGTGGCATCAAAATTGGCAGGAGGGTTAATAAAACCTTTAATATGTAGATGACACGACCATTGTTGCTGAAAGTGAGGAGAATGTGAGCACTTGTTGATGAAGGTCCAGGACTGCTGCATGAATTAAAATTCAATGTAAAGAAGACCAAAATCCTCACAACTGGGCCAATAAGTAGCATCATAATATATGGAGAAAAGGCTAAAATTACCAATAATTTTTTTCTTCTTGAATCCGCAATCAATACTCATGGAACAGCAGTCAAGGGATTAAAGGTGAGTTGCATTAGGTAAATCTGCTGTGTAGATTTAAGATTTAAGATCTCTTTAGAATATGGAAAAACGATGATGTTACTTTGAGAATTAGGGTATACCTGACTCAATTCATGGCTTTAAAAAATCATTTTATTAGGGCTCGTACAACTCTTATTACAATCCATACATACATCCATTGTCTCAAGCACATTTGTACATTTGTTGTCCTCATTATTCTCAAAACATTTGCTTTCTACTTAAGCCCTTGGTATCAGCTCCTCATTCCCCCCTCCACTTCCCCCTCCTTCATGAACCCTTGAAAAGTTATGAATTATTATTTTTGTGTCACATCTTACACTTTCCGATGTCTCCCTTCACCCACTTTCCTGTTGTCCAGGGAGGAGGTTATATGTAGATCTTTATAATCGGTTCCCACTTTATACCCCACCTTTCCTCCACCTTCTGGTATCACCACTCTCACCACTGGTCCTGAAGGAATCATCTGTCCTGGATCCCCTGTGTTTCATCTCCTATCTGTACCAGTGTACAACCTCTTGTCTAACCAGATTTGTAAGGTAGAATTGGGATCATGATAGGAGGGGAGGTGGGGAAGAAGAATTTAAGAACTAGAGTAAAGTTGTATGTTTCATCATTGCTATACTGCACGCTAATTGACTCAACTCCTCCCCACAACCCTTCTGTAAGGAGATGTCCAGTTACCTACTGATGGGCTTTGGGTCTCCAATCTGCACTCCTCCTCATTTATAATGATATGATATTTGTTCTTTGATGCCTGATACAGGATCCTTTCCACAGCTCATGGTCACACAGGCTGGTGCGCTTCTTCCATTTGGGCTTTGTTGCTTCCGAGCTAGATGACCACTTGTTTACCTTTAAGCCTTTAAGACCCCAGATGCTGTATCTTTTGATAGCCAGGCATCATGAGCTTTCTTTACCACATTTGCTTATGTTCACATTTGTCTTCAGCAATCATTATCAGAAAGATGGGCACACAATGGCATGATTTTTTGTTCTTTGATGCCTGATAACTTATCCCTTCAACACCTGGTGGCCACACAAGCTGGTGTGCTTCTTCCACGTGGGCTTTGTTACTTTTGAGCTTTATGGTGGCTTGTTTACCTTCATGCCTTTAAGACCCCAGGCACTATATCTTTGATAGTGGCTAGATGAACCGTGTGGAGAAAACAATGGGACCGATGGTTGCGGGGGGGGGCGTGGGAGAGGGAGATGCAGGGGAAAGGAGGTGGGGTTGACCAACCCAGGGACAGGGGAACAACAAGTGATTCAAAATCAGTGGCAAGGAGGGTGTGAGAGGCCTCGTAGGGATTGATCAAGATCAATGTAACCAAGAAATTACTGAAACCCACATGAAGGCTGAGCATGATAGTTGGACAAGAGGAAAGTAAAAGGAAATAAAGGAAAAAGCTAGAAGGCAAAGGGCATGTATAGAGGTCTGAATACAGGCATGTACATATGCAAATATATTTATATATGATGATAGGGATATACATCTAAGTGCATATATTCATAGGTTTGTTATTAGGGTAGCAAATGGACCTGGAGCCTCCACTCAAGTCCTTCCTCAATGCAAGAACAATTTGTTTCATTAAATTGGTATTCTATGATGCACACCTTCCCCGGCACTTACTGAAGACAAATGTGTGCATAAGCCAATGTGGTGAGGAAAGCTGATGATGCCTGGCTATCAACTCATGGCATTTTTAATTGCCTAAGAAGCAAATGAAAACTTGACATTGAATAAAGAAGACCAAAGAAGAATGTATGCATTCGAACTGTGATTATGAAGAACATTGAATATACCATGAAATGCTAAAAGGACAAACCATTCTGTCTTGGGAGAAATAAGTCTAGAATAGTCCTTAAAGGCAAAGATGGTGAGACTTTGTCTTACATACTTTAGCCATGTTGTCATGAGAGATCACTCCCTAGAGAAGGACATCATGCTTGGTAAATTTGAAGGGCAGCTAAAAAAGAGGAAAGCCCTCAAGGAAATGGATTGACACAGTGGCTTCAACAACGGGATCTGGCATCGGAATATTTGTGAGGAAGACATAGGATGGGGCAGTGTTTCATTCTGTTGTGCATATGGTCACCATGGGCCAAAACAGCCTGGATGACATCAAACAACAATAATAACACTAGTTCTAAAAATGAGCTGTATCTGAAATCCTGAGACCATCAAGAACAACAATCCACCAGAGTAGTATATGGGAGATCACCTGAATGACATGTTGGAGGCAATAGAAGTACCAGAAGTCTTAGCAATACGACCAGGAGGCAGAGCATAGGAAGCACACTCTGACCATGAGACGGAGAAGTGGACTTCCTGTGGCTGAGAGCATAAAGAATAGAGGAAATAAAAACCAAAACCAAAATGTGACTGCTGGTATTGCTGAGGAGAAATCCTGGGTAAACAAAGGATTTCCCCCCCTAGTTATGCTTTCTGATACTGATACTGTTAGCTTCCCTAATAAGCCCCCAAACTTATGAGCATTATTTGTAAGTTCTATGTGGCCATTGAAATGGACTATCAAATCAAGCAAATAAGTAGAGGACTAAGAAGTTGGAGAATGAAGGAATGTTTGGCTTCTGCCAATCGATCATCCTTGCGTTGATGTGGAGGCAGGTTCTGCTCCTTTGTGTCACCACAAGAAGTCGCATGTGGCCCTCATGCTATTTCCTCAAGGATACGAAATACCCTCTTTCCTTTTTGAGAGTCAGATGAACGATTGGTTGAATGAATGTTTTGTTTGTTGTACTGATATCGATGATAAATGATCAATTTACTGGTACTATCAAATAAATGTGGGCTTTTTCTGGAGAGTTGTTTATCATTTCCAGGGGCAGTAGACTAGCAACAAACTTGGTCATGGGAATGAAATAAACAGATTTTTTTTCAAATAATTGACTCTATTAGAAATTATAAATCAGCTATATACTACACGATTAGTATAAAATTTGAGCATATTTATGTACGGTATCTAAATTCTTGTATTTTTCATGTTAAATTGATCACAAAAACAGAAATTTTATGTTTACAGTTTTGTCTTTTTCATGTACATTTTAAAATATTGTTAGGCAAAATTAAGTAGTCTCTAACTCATAGTTATATAACTCTACATACAACAGAAGGAAAAGCTGTTTGATGTAATATGATCTGCTGCTCATTCCTATGTTTGAGACCATAGTTGCAGCCAACTTTAAAATCCATCTCATTGATGTCATTCTACTTTTTTGCTGGTCCTCTACTTTACAAAGTTTGCTACACAGCTTCAGAAACTGGCTCCCCTTATTACATCTCAGAATACATTACATGAAGTCTTGCCATCATTATTTTGAGGAAGTATTACTTCTCACAACACAGATTTGTTTATTTTTCTAGAATTCCAGGTATATACTCGAGGATAAGCCGACCCGAGTATCAGCCCACGCACCTAATTTTACAAAAACTGCATTAAAAAATGTGCTGAAAACTCAGCTTATACACGAGTATATACGGTATTTTATGTTCCTTTTAAACATTAAAATTCAGTCATCAATTACACTTAGATCATTATTAATTGTTGCCCAGCTTTTGCATATGAGGTAACTCAAATATCATTATTTGGGTTGTCAAAATGCTGTCTTTTGGAGTAGACTTTCCCTTTTCAATGCGTCATATGATTCCCTCACTTCTACTTTCAAGTATGTTAATTGTGTTTCTAATAAAAGCATATTATTGACAACTTCCGTGTTTTCATGGTTAATAGTAGATGGCTTACAGGTCCGGTTGTGATTTTAATTTTTCTATGTTGAGTTTTAATCCATATTGAAAGTGTTAGCCTTAACCTTCATAAATGTTTTTTAAGTCCTCTTCAGCTTCAGCATGCAAGGTTGTGCCACCCGTATATTATAAACCCAAAACAAACTCACTGCCATCAAGTGGATGCCAACTCAAACCCAAACCAAACTTGCCATCAAGTGGATGCCAACTCACAGTGACCCTATAGGGCAGGGTAAAACTGTCCTTCTGAGTTTCAGAAACTGTATGTAACTCATTATGGGAGAGAAAGTCCCATTTGTCCCCCATGGAGCTGCTGCTGGTTTAAAATTGCGGATCTTGCAGTTGCTAAAAAGACTTCCTTTAATCTCCATGACATGTTTTTCTTTATATAATCCAGCTTCTCATACTATTCACTCAACTTACCAAACTAAATAAGTATGTTGAAAAGATATAACCCTGACACATGAATTTCCAGATTTTTAAACCACAATTTTTTTCCTCGTTCTATTCAATGATTATCTCTTGGTGTAAGTGTAGGATTACAACCAAAAGTTATAAAAAGCATTCTTGAAAATATGCTCCATAACTCTTAGCATTTTCATAGTTGATGAAATATAGAAAAACACATTTCTGGTATTGTCTGCTTTCAGTCAAGATCAATTGATAGCACAAAGAATGCTCTCCTTTAATACACCTTCTCCTTTGTATCTGGTTTGAATTTATGCAAGTTTTCTACTCATCTACTGCTAGAAACAGTTTTAAAAATTTACTTGTGGTTTATGTTAATGATACGATTCTATAATTTCCACATTATGTTGGGTCCCTTTTCTTTGAGAGAGACACAAACACAAATTATCTCCTAGTCAGGCAATCAAATAGTTATCTGCAAAATGTCTTGACGTAGGCAAGTAGTGTCCTGAGAACTGAATCTCCTTGTTGAACTATTTGAGTTGGTATTCAATCAATACCTGGCGCCGTGCTTTTCACCAATACCTTCATTGCAGCTTAGTCCTCTTCCTTCAATATAGATGGTTCTTGACTATACATGACTCCAGAAATAATTGAGTATTGACCAACTCGTTTTTTATCTTGCATCATTGGTTATTTTGCCAATAAAAGCTTTCAACATTGCAATGTGAAGTGTGATTTTTTCCCCCTTCATTTCATTCTGGTTGAAAATTCTGATGTATTTTTTAAAATCATTTTTATTGGTGCCTCATACAGCTCTTATCACAATCCATACTTCCATCCATTGTGTCAAGCACATTTGTACATATATTGCCATCATCGTTTTCAAAACATTTTCTTTCTACTTGAGTCCTTGGTATCAACTCTTCTATTTTCTCTCTCTTCTTCACCCTCCTACCCTCATGGACCCTTGATCATTTATAAATTATTATTGCTTTTGCATACCTTACACTGACTAATGACTCTCTTCACCCACTTTTCTGCTGTCCATCCTCCTGGGAGGGGGTTATATGTAGATCATTGTGATCAGTTTCCCCTTTCTCCTCCCACCTTCCCCACACCCTCTTGGTATCACTACTCTCATTATTGGTTCTGAGGAGTTTATCTGTCTTGGATTCGCTGTGTTTCCACTTCCTATCTGTACCAGTGTACATGCTCTGGTCTAGCCGGATTTGTAAAGCAGATTTGGGATCATGATAGCGGGGGTGGGGTGGGGGGGAGGCATTAAAGAACTGGAGGAAATGTGTATGTTTCATCAGTGTTATACTGCAACTCTGACAAGCTCGTCTCTTCCTGTGACTCTTCTGTAAGGGAATGTCCAATTGTCTAAAGATGGGCTTAAACGGTCTCCACTCTGTGCGCTGCTCCCCACCTCATTCACATCGATGTGATTTTTTTGTTCTGCGTCTTTGTTACCTGAGACCTGATCCCATCAACACCTCGTGATCACACAAGCTGGTGTGCTTCTTCCATGTGGGCTTTGTTGCTTCACAGCTAGATGACCGCTTGTTTATCTTCAAGCCTTTAAGACCCCAGATGCTGTCTTTTGATAGCCAGGCACCATCAGCTTTCTTCACTATATTTACTTATGCACCCATTTTGTCTTCAGTAATTGTGTAGGGAAGGTGAGCATCACAGAATGAAGGGTTATTAAAACAATGTGTTCTTGTGTTGAGGGAGTACTTGTGCAGAGGCCCAATATCCGTCTCCTGCCTTAATACTAACATATAAATATATGTACTAGATCCATTTCCTGATCATTACATATGAATATATTTACATATGGACATGCCTGTATTTAGACCTCTATAATTGTCCTTTGCTTCCTAGTTCTTTCCTCTATTTCCTTTTACTTTCCTCTTGTCCTACTATCATGTTCAGCCTTCCTTCAGGTTTCAGTTATCCCTCTCAGCTACATCGCCCTTGATCAAGCCCCACCAGGCATCCTCTACCCTCCTTGCCATCAATTATAGATCACTTGTTGTTCCCTTGTTCCTAGGTTGGTTAACACCCCCCTTCCTTTCCCGTCTCCCCTTTTCCCTTGTTCCCCCTGAACCATCAGTCAGTCCCATCGTTTTCTCCTCTAGATTGTTTAACCTGTCTGTCTTATCTAGACAGACATGCAGAGGCAATAATAAGCACAAAAACAAGACAGAACAAAACAAGGCAACAAAAAAATATTTTTTATGTTCTAACTCTAAGTCTATGCACATCACATTTATTCTTTGTATTGTAGAGAAACCCTTTGTAATCTTAAATTCGACTATTTCACTTAACATTTTTTTGCTCTTTTTGCTTTAGAGCAAAGTTCCAAGAGCAAATTTCAGAATCTCTTCTGATATAAATTTTGGGTATCTATTTATAACTGCTTTCCTTTTCTGTCTTCTTCTTGTGTGATATATCTTTCATGGTACTCCATAGCTCATCTAGTCTGCAGTCACTAGTGTGCAATGTGTCAATTCTGATTTTTAACAATTTTATTGAGAATTTAACAATTTTATATGATTCACATGCTATACAACTCAATAATTTAAATATATTTTAACACAGCTATATAATCATCACTACAAACAATTTTAGAATATTTTCTTCTTTTTTGTATTCATTATTAGTAGATCTTCAATTCCCTACAATCTCTCCTGCCATAAATAATTTTAAAAATTATTAACTGTGTAACTGACTGTATAGATTTATTTATCCTGCATTTTATAAAAAAAAATTTTTGTCAACCCCACTACACCTCCAACAACAAAATAGAACAGAAAAGCCTCAATACAAAAGAAATCAGAAAATAATAAAAAACTAGAACAAATTAATAATGGATCAAAATGAAATCAAATGGCAAGATGTTCATTTTAACCTTATTACATCTGCATTAATTCACTTTCCAATGCACTCTATCTGAGGAGAGGCTAAATCCCGGGGGAATTTGTAAACAAAGTTCGGGGTTTCAGTGTCATCCATCGATTCTCCAACCCAGCTACATGGAATTTAAGTTCTACTACAATTCTCGCTTTTGATTTTGGATTTTAATATTTACCATGCACATGGTAGTGTGCTTCTTCTATGCAGATGAATCTGAAACTTCACTTAGATAGCTGCTTGTTTTCAGATAAGCTTTCAAGATCGGAGGCTACGTTTTTTGTTTTGTTATCCAGGCACCATTTGATTTCTTCACCACACTTTTTGAGTGAATCATTTCTTTGTGGTTGTTTATATTGTTATTGTTATTAAGTATTGCAGTGCTTCATAAAAATTAGTACAATGTATATATATACACACACACAATAAGGAAGCAGATGGACTTTGGGTCTTGTGTTAGACAGGGTTCTCTAGAGAGATAAAACCAAATTCCTGATAATATAATATATTTATTTATAAAGATAATTAATATATAATGAAAAATGAAATGTTAAATCATAA